>NC_086448.1:284685570-284855570 GCF_028390025.1 Pseudophryne corroboree
TTATCAACCAGTCTATATTAGCAGCAGACACAGTACGGTAGTTCACGGCTGTAGCTACCTCTGTGTCGGCACTCGGCAGTCCATCCATAATTGTATACCACCTACCCGTGGTTTTTTTTTCTTTCTTCTTTATACATACTACATCTCATTATCAACCAGTCTATATTAGCAGCAGATACAGTACAGTACGGTAGTCCACGGCTGTAGCTACCTCTGTGTCGGCACTCGGCAGTCCATCCATAATTGTATACCACCTACCCGTGGTTTTTTTTTTCTTTCTTCTTTATACATACTACATCTCATTATCATCCAGTCTATATTAGCAGCAGACACAGTACAGTACGGTAGTCCACGGCTGTAGCTACCTCTGTGTCGGCACTCGGCAGTCCATCCATAATTGTATACCACCTACCCGTGGTTTTTTTTTTCTTTCTTCTTTATACATACTACATCTCATTATCAACCAGTCTATATTAGCAGCAGACACAGTACAGTACGGTAGTCCACGGCTGTAGCTACCTCTGTGTCGGCACTCGGCAGTCCATCCATAATTGTATACCACCTACCCGTGGTTTTTTTTTTCTTTCTTCTTTATACATACTACATCTCATTATCATCCAGTCTATATTAGCAGCAGACACAGTACAGTACGGTAGTCCACGGCTGTAGCTACCTCTGTGTCGGCACTCCATCCATAATTGTATACCACCTACCCGTGGTTTTTTTTTTCTTTCTTCTTTATACATACTACATCTCATTATCAACCAGTCTATATTAGCAGCAGACACAGTACAGTACGGTAGTCCACGGCTGTAGCTACCTCTGTGTCGGCACTCGGCAGTCCATCCATAATTGTATACCACCTAGTCCTACCCGTGTTTTTTTTTTTCTTTCTTCTTTATACATACTACATCTCATTATCATCCAGTCTATATTAGCAGCAGACACAGTACAGTACGGTAGTCCACGGCTGTAGCTACCTCTGTGTCGGCACTCGGCAGTCCATCCATAATTGTATACCACCTACCCGTGGTTTTTTTTTTCTTTCTTCTTTATACATACTACATCTCATTATCAACCAGTCTATATTAGCAGCAGACACAGTACAGTACGGTAGTCCACGGCTGTAGCTACCTCTGTGTCGGCACTCGGCAGTCCATCCATAATTGTATACTAGTATCCATCCATCTCCATTGTTTACCTGAGGTGCCTTTTAGTTGTGCCTATTAAAATATGGAGAACAAAAATGTTGAGGTTCCAAAATTAGGGAAAGATCAAGATCCACTTCCACCTCGTGCTGAAGCTGCTGCCACTAGTCATGGCCGAGACGATGAAATGCCAGCAACGTCGTCTGCCAAGGCCGATGCCCAATGTCATAGTACAGAGCATGTCAAATCCAAAACACCAAATATCAGTAAAAAAAGGACTCCAAAACCTAAAATAAAATTGTCGGAGGAGAAGCGTAAACTTGCCAATATGCCATTTACCACACGGAGTGGCAAGGAACGGCTGAGGCCCTGGCCTATGTTCATGGCTAGTGGTTCAGCTTCACATGAGGATGGAAGCACTCAGCCTCTCGCTAGAAAACTGAAAAGACTCAAGCTGGCAAAAGCACCGCAAAGAACTGTGCGTTCTTCGAAATCCCAAATCCACAAGGAGAGTCCAATTGTGTCGGTTGCGATGCCTGACCTTCCCAACACTGGACGTGAAGAGCATGCACCTTCCACCATTTGCACGCCCCCTGCAAGTGCTGGAAGGAGCACCCGCAGTCCAGTTCCTGATAGTCAGATTGAAGATGTCAGTGTTGAAGTACACCAGGATGAGGAGGATATGGGTGTTGCTGGCGCTGGGGAGGAAATTGACCAGGAGGATTCTGATGGTGAGGTGGTTTGTTTAAGTCAGGCACCCGGGGAGACACCTGTTGTCCGTGGGAGGAATATGGCCACTGACATGCGTGGTGAAAATACCAAAAAAATCAGCTCTTCGGTGTGGAAGTATTTCAACAGAAATGCAGACAACAGGTGTCAAGCCGTGTGTTGCCTTTGTCAAGCTGTAATAAGTAGGGGTAAGGACGTTAACCACCTCGGAACATCCTCCCTTATAAGTCACCTGCAGCGCATTCATAATAAGTCAGTGACAAGTTCAAAAACTTTGGGCAACAGCGGAAGCAGTCCACTGACCAGTAAATCCCTTCCTCTTGTAACCAAGCTCACGCAAACCACCCCACCAACTCCCTCAGTGTCAATTTCCTCCTTCCCCAGGAATGCCAATAGTCCTGCAGGCCATGTCGCTGGCAATTCTGACGAGTCCTCTCCTGCCTGGGATTCCTCCGATGCATCCTTGTGTGTAACGCCTACTGCTGCTGGCGCTGCTGTTGTTGCTGCTGGGAGTCGATGGTCATCCCAGAGGGGAAGTCGTAAGCCCACTTGTACTACTTCCAGTAAGCAATTGACTGTTCAACAGTCCTTTGCGAGGAAGATGAAATATCACAGCAGTCATCCTGCTGCAAAGCGGATAACTGAGGCCTTGACAACTATGTTGGTGTTAGACGTGCGTCCGGTATCCGCCGTTAGTTCACAGGGAACTAGACAATTTATTGAGGCAGTGTGCCCCCGTTACCAAATACCATCTAGGTTCCACTTCTCTAGGCAGGCGATACCGAGAATGTACACGGACGTCAGAAAAAGACTCACCAGTGTCCTAAAAAATGCAGTTGTACCCAATGTCCACTTAACCACGGACATGTGGACAAGTGGAGCAGGGCAGGGTCAGGACTATATGACTGTGACAGCCCACTGGGTAGATGTATGGACTCCCGCCGCAAGAACAGCAGCGGCGGCACCAGTAGCAGCATCTCGCAAACGCCAACTCTTTCCTAGGCAGGCTACGCTTTGTATCACTGGTTTCCAGAATACGCACACAGCTGAAAACCTCTTACGGCAACTGAGGAAGATCATCGCGGAATGGCTTACCCCAATTGGACTCTCCTGTGGATTTGTGGCATCGGACAACGCCAGCAATATTGTGTGTGCATTAAATATGGGCAAATTCCAGCACGTCCCATGTTTTGCACATACCTTGAATTTGGTGGTGCAGAATTTTTTTAAAAACGACAGGGGCGTGCAAGAGATGCTGTCGGTGGCCAGAAGAATTGCGGGACACTTTCGGCGTACAGGCACCACGTACAGAAGACTGGAGCACCACCAAAAACTACTGAACCTGCCCTGCCATCATCTGAAGCAAGAAGTGGTAACGAGGTGGAATTCAACCCTCTATATGCTTCAGAGGTTGGAGGAGCAGCAAAAGGCCATTCAAGCCTATACAATTGAGCACGATATAGGAGGTGGAATGCACCTGTCTCAAGCGCAGTGGAGAATGATTTCAACGTTGTGCAAGGTTCTGATGCCCTTTGAACTTGCCACACGTGAAGTCAGATCAGACACTGCCAGCCTGAGTCAGGTCATTCCCCTCATCAGGCTTTTGCAGAAGAAGCTGGAGACATTGAAGGAGGAGCTAACACGGAGCGATTCCGCTAGGCATGTGGGACTTGTGGATGGAGCCCTTAATTCGCTTAACAAGGATTCACGGGTGGTCAATCTGTTGAAATCAGAGCACTACATTTTGGCCACCGTGCTCGATCCTAGATTTAAAGCCTACCTTGGATCTCTCTTTCCGGCAGACACAAGTCTGCTGGGGTTGAAAGACCTGCTGGTGAGAAAATTGTCAAGTCAAGCGGAACGCGACCTGTCAACATCTCCTTCTTCACATTCTCCCGCAACTGGGGGTGCGAGGAAAAGGCTCAGAATTCCGAGCCCACCCGCTGGCTGTGATGCAGGGCAGTCTGGAGCGACTGCTGATGCTGACATCTGGTCCGGACTGAAGGACCTGACAACGATTACGGACATGTCGTCTACTGTCACTGCATATGATTCTCTCAACATTGAAAGAATGGTGGAGGATTATATGAGTGACCGCATCCAAGTAGGCACGTCACACAGTCCGTACTTATACTGGCAGGAAAAAGAGGCAATTTGGAGGCCCTTGCACAAACTGGCTTTATTCTACCTAAGTTGCCCTCCCACAAGTGTGTACTCCGAAAGAGTGTTTAGTGCCGCCGCTCACCTTGTCAGCAATCGGCGTACGAGGTTACATCCAGAAAATGTGGAGAAGATGATGTTCATTAAAATGAATTATAATCAATTCCTCCGCGGAGACATTGACCAGCAGCAATTGCCTCCACAAAGTACACAGGGAGCTGAGATGGTGGATTCCAGTGGGGACGAATTGATAATCTGTGAGGAGGGGGATGTACACGGTGATATATCGGAGGATGATGATGAGGTGGACATCTTGCCTCTGTAGAGCCAGTTTGTGCAAGGAGAGATTAATTGCTTCTTTTTTGGTGGGGGTCCAAACCAACCCGTCATATCAGTCACAGTCGTGTGGCAGACCCTGTCACTGAAATGATGGGTTGGTTAAAGTGTGCATGTCCTGTTTATACAACATAAGGGTGGGTGGGAGGGCCCAAGGACAATTCCATCTTGCACCTCTTTTTTCTTTAATTTTTCTTTGCGTCATGTGCTGTTTGGGGAGGGTTTTTTGGAAGGGACATCCTGCGTGACACTGCAGTGACACTCCTAGATGGGCCCGGTGTTTGTGTCGGCCACTAGGGTCGCTTATCTTACTCACACAGCTACCTCATTGCGCCTCTTTTTTTCTTTGCGTCATGTGCTGTTTGGGGAGGGTTTTTTGGAAGGGACATCCTGCGTGACACTGCAGTGCCACTCCTAGATGGGCCCGGTGTTTGTGTCGGCCACTAGGGTCGCTTATCTTACTCACACAGCTACCTCATTGCGCCTCTTTTTTTCTTTGCGTCATGTGCTGTTTGGGGAGGGTTTTTTGGAAGGGACATCCTGCGTGACACTGCAGTGCCACTCTTAGATGGGCCCGGTGTTTGTGTCGGCCACTAGGGTCGCTTATCTTACTCACACAGCTACCTCATTGCGCCTCTTTTTTTCTTTGCGTCATGTGCTGTTTGGGGAGGGTTTTTTGGAAGGGACATCCTGCGTGACACTGCAGTGACACTCCTAGATGGGCCCGGTGTTTGTGTCGGCCACTAGGGTAGCTTATCTTACTCACACAGCTACCTCATTGCGCCTCTTTTTTTCTTTGCGTCATGTGCTGTTTGGGGAGGGTTTTTTGGAAGGGACATCCTGCGTGACACTGCAGTGACACTCCTAGATGGGCCCGGTGTTTGTGTCGGCCACTAGGGTCGCTTATCTTACTCACACAGCTACCTCATTGCGCCTCTTTTTTTCTTTGCGTCATGTGCTGTTTGGGGAGGGTTTTTTGGAAGGGACATCCTGCGTGACACTGCAGTGACACTCCTAGATGGGCCCGGTGTTTGTGTCGGCCACTAGGGTCGCTTATCTTACTCACACAGCTACCTCATTGCGCCTCTTTTTTTCTTTGCGTCATGTGCTGTTTGGGGAGGGTTTTTTGGAAGGGACATCCTGCGTGACACTGCAGTGCCACTCCTAGATGGGCCCGGTGTTTGTGTCGGCCACTAGGGTCGCTTATCTTACTCACACAGCTACCTCATTGCGCCTCTTTTTTTCTTTGCGTCATGTGCTGTTTGGGGAGGGTTTTTTGGAAGGGACATCCTGCGTGACACTGCAGTGACACTCCTAGATGGGCCCGGTGTTTGTGTCGGCCACTAGGGTCGCTTATCTTACTCACACAGCTACCTCATTGCGCCTCTTTTTTTCTTTGCGTCATGTGCTGTTTGGGGAGGGTTTTTTGGAAGGGACATCCTGCGTGACACTGCAGTGCCACTCCTAGATGGGCCAGGTGTTTGTGTCGGCCACTAGGGTCGCTTAGCTTAGTCATCCAGCGACCTCGGTGCAAATTTTAGGACTAAAAATAATATTGTGAGGTGTGAGGTATTCAGAATAGACTGAAAATGAGTGGAAATGATGGTTTTTGAGGTTAATAATACTTTGGGATCAAAATGACCCCCAAATTCTATGATTTAAGCTGTTTTTTAGGTTTTTTGGAAAAAAACACCCGAATCCAAAACACACCCGAATCCGACAAAAAAAATTCGGTGAGGTTTTGCCAAAACGCGGTCGAACCCAAAACACGGCCGCGGAACCGAACCCAAAACCAAAACACAAAACCCGAAAAATTTCCGGCGCTCATCTCTAGTAGCTACCCGTCTCAGATTCCCGGGTAACTGGACCCCACTTATTGTTCAGTGGCCCTTTTCCACTGAGCTGTGACGCAGGTAGTCCTAGCAGTAACCTGGGTTATTACGGCAGTGGAAAAGGGTTATTAGTGTGCTGAGGTTTAGAACAGTCCAGTAAATGTTATAAATGCAGTTTTAGCTTTATTTATTGCAAGTTCATTTTATACATTTAAATGTACATATATAAACCCATTTAATCTATTGCCTTTTTTCTTCTTTGTTCTGTGCACTTGATATTAAGATGTGCTATAACAGCTACAGTGCACAGGGTTGTATACTACAATTTCAGTGCAGAGGGAACAGCACAGTCTACTGTGCTGGGAGAAAAATTTAAAAAGATGCTTATTAAACGTAATGAGATGCCATAATTCTAATTAGCCACACTTTGTTAGTCATCAAATTAGAGATGAGCGGGTTCGGTTCCTCGGAATCCGAACCCCCCCGAACTTCAGCCTTTTTACACGGGTCCGAGGCAGACTCGGATCTTCCCGCCTTGCTCGGCTAACCCGAGCGCGCCCGAACGTCATCATCCCGCTGTCGGATTCTCGCGAGGCTCGTATTCTATCGCGAGACTCGGATTCTATATAAGGAGCCGCGCGTCGGCGCCATTTTCACACGTGCATTGAGATTGATAGGGAGAGGACGTGGCTGGCGTCCTCTCCATTAGAATAGATAGAGACACTTGAGTTGATTACTTAGTAATTTTGGGGAGCATTAGGAGTACTCAGAGTGCAGAGTTTTGCTGATAGTTACTAGTGACCACCACCAGTTTTATTTATTATTTAATATAATCCGTTCTCTGCCTGAAAAAAAACGATACACAGTCACATACCATATCTGTGCTCAGCCTCAGTGTGCTGCATGATAATATCATCTATGTATATCTGACTGTGCTGAGTGCTCACTGCTCACACAGCTGAATTGTGGGGGAGACTGGGGTGCAGTTATAGCAGGAGTACAGTGCACACTTTTGCTGCCAGTGTGACTGACCAGTGACCACCAGTATATTGTCTGCCTGAAAAAGTTAAACACTCCTGTGGTGTTTTTTTTTTTTATTCTATAAACGCATTCTGCTGACAGTGTCCAGCAGGTCCGTCATTCATTATATTATATAAATATTTACCTGCAGTAGTGTTATATTTTTTTTGTTCATCTCTATCATCTTTATCATCTCTATATTAGCAGACGCAGTACGGTAGTCCACGGCTGTGGCTACCTCTGTGTCGTCAGTGCTCGTCCATAATTGTATACCTACCTGTGGTGGGTTTTTTTTTCTATCTTCTTCATACTAGTAGTTTAGGAGTCTGCTGACAGTGTCCAGCAGGTCCGTCATTATATTATATATACCTGCAGTAGTGATATATATATTTTTTATATCATTATCATCTCTATACTAGCAGACGCAGTACGGTAGTCCATGGCTGTAGCTACCTCTGTGTTGTCAGTGCTCGTCCATAATTGTATACCTACCTGTGGTGGGGTTTTTTTTTCTATCTTCTTCATACTAGTAGTTTAGGAGTCTGCTGACAGTGTCCAGCAGGTCCGTCATTATATTATATATACCTGCAGTAGTGATATATATATATTTTTTATATCATTATCATCTCTATACTAGCAGACGCAGTACGGTAGTCCACGGCTGTAGCTACCTCTGTGTCGTCAGTGCTCGTCCATAATTGTATACCTACCTGTGGTGGGTTTTTTTTTTCTATCTTCTTCATACTAGTAGTTTAGGAGTCTGCTGACAGTGTCCAGCAGGTCCGTCATTATATTATATATACCTGCAGTAGTGATATATATATATATATATTTTTTATATCATTATCATCTCTATACTAGCAGACGCAGTACGAAAGTCCACGGCTGTAGCTACCTCTGTGTCGTCAGTGCTCGTCCATAATTGTATACCTACCTGTGGTGGGTTTTTTTTTTCTATCTTCTTCATACTAGTAGTTTAGGAGTCTGCTGACAGTGTCCAGCAGGTCCGTCATTATATTATATATACCTGCAGTAGTGATATATATATATATTTTATATCATTATCATCTCTATACTAGCAGACACAGTACGGTAGTCCACGGCTGTAGCTACCTCTGTGTCGTCAGTCACTCGTCATCCATAAGTATACTAGTATCCATCCATCTCCATTGTTTACCTGAGGTGCCTTTTAGTTGTGCCTATTAAAATATGGAGAACAAAAATGTTGAGGTTCCAAAAATAGGGAAAGATCAAGATCCACTTCCACCTCGTGCTGAAGCTGCTGCCACTAGTCATGGCCGAGACAATGAAATTCCATCAACGTCGTCTGCCAAGGCCGATGCCCAATGTCATAGTACAGAGCACGTAAAATCCAAAACACAAAATATCAGTAAAAAAAGGACTCAAAAATCTAAAATAAAATCGTCGGAGGAGAAGCGTAAACTTGCCAATATGCCATTTACCACACGGAGTGGCAAGGAACGGCTGAGGCCCTGGCCTATGTTCATGGCTAGTGGTTCAGCTTCACATGAGGATGGAAGCACTCAGCCTCTCGCTAGAAAAATGAAAAGACTTAAGCTGGCAAAAGCACAGCAAAGAACTGTGCGTTCTTCGAAATCACAAATCCACAAGGAGAGTCCAATTGTGTCGGTTGCGATGCCTGACCTTCCCAACACTGGACGTGAAGAGCATGCGCCTTCCACCATTTGCACGCCCCCTGCAAGTGCTGGAAGGAGCACCCGCAGTCCAGTTCCTGATAGTCAGATTGAAGATGTCAGTGTTGAAGTACACCAGGATGAGGAGGATATGGGTGTTGCTGGCGCTGGGGAGGAAATTGACAAGGAGGATTCTGATGGTGAGGTGGTTTGTTTAAGTCAGGCACCCGGGGAGACACCTGTTGTCCGTGGGAGGAATATGGCCATTGACATGCGTGGTGAAAATACCAAAAAAATCAGCTCTTTGGTGTGGAAGTATTTCAACAGAAATGCGGACAGCAGGTGTCAAGCCGTGTGTTGCCTTTGTCAAGCTGTAATAAGTAGGGGTAAGGACGTTAACCACCTCGGAACATCCTCCCTTATACGTCACCTGCAGCGCATTCATCATAAGTCAGTGACAAGTTCAAAAACTTTGGGCGACAGCGGAAGCAGTCCACTGACCAGTAAATCCCTTCCTCTTGTAACCAAGCTCACGCAAACCACCCCACCAACTCCCTCAGTGTCAATTTCCTCCTTCCCCAGGAATGCCAATAGTCCTGCAGGCCATGTCACTGGCAATTCTGACGAGTCCTCTCCTGCCTGGGATTCCTCCGATGCATCCTTGAGTGTAACACCTACTGCTGCTGGCGCTGCTGTTGTTGCTGCTGGGAGTCGATGGTCATCCCAGAGGGGAAGTCGTAAGACCACTTTTACTACTTCCACCAAGCAATTGACTGTCCAACAGTCCTTTGCGAGGAAGATGAAATATCACAGCAGTCATCCTGCTGCAAAGCGGATAACTGAGGCCTTGGCATCCTGGGCGGTGAGAAACGTGGTTCCGGTATCCATCATTACTGCAGAGCCAACTATAGACTTGATTGAGGTACTGTGTCCCCGGTACCAAATACCATCTAGGTTCCATTTCTCTAGGCAGGCGATACCGAAAATGTACACAGACCTCAGAAAAAGACTCACCAGTGTCCTAAAAAATGCAGTTGTACCCAATGTCCACTTAACCACGGACATGTGGACAAGTGGAGCAGGGCAGACTCAGGACTATATGACTGTGACAGCCCACTGGGTAGATGTATTGACTCCCGCCGCAAGAACAGCAGCGGCGGCACCAGTAGCAGCATCTCGCAGACGCCAACTCTTTCCTAGGCTGGCTACGCTTTGTATCACCGCTTTCCAGAATACGCACACAGCTAAAAACCTCTTACGGCAACTGAGGAAGATCATCGCAGAATGGCTTACCCCAATTGGACTCTCCTGTGGATTTGTGGCATCGGACAACGCCAGCAATATTGTGTGTGCATTAAATATGGGCAAATTCCAGCACGTCCCATGTTTTGCACATACCTTGAATTTGGTGGTGCAGAATTATTTAAAAAACGAGAGGGGCGTGCAAGAGATGCTGTCGGTGGCCAGAAGAATTGCGGGACACTTTCGGCGTACAGGCACCACGTACAGAAGACTGGAGCAACACCAAAAACGCCTGAACCTGCCCTGCCATCATCTGAAGCAAGAAGTGGTAACGAGGTGGAATTCAACCCTCTATATGCTTCAGAGGTTGGAGGAGCAGCAAAAGGCCATTGAAGCCTATACAACTGACCACGATATAGGAGGTGGAATGCACCTGTCTCAAGCGCAGTGGAGAATGATTTCAACGTTGTGCAAGGTTCTGCAACCTTTTGAACTTGCCACACGTGAAGTCAGTTCAGACACTGCCAGCCTGAGTCAGGTCATTCCCCTCATCAGGCTTTTGCAGAAGAAGCTGGAGACATTGAAGGAGGAGCTAACACTGAGCGATTCCGCTAGGCATGTGGGACTTGTGGATGGAGCCCTTAATTCGCTTAACAAGGATTCACGGGTGGTCAATCTGTTGAAATCAGAGCACTACATTTTGGCCACCGTGCTCGATCCTAGATTTAAAACCTACGTTGTATCTCTCTTTCCGGCAGACACAAGTCTGCAGGGGTTCAAAGAACTGCTGGTGAGAAAATTGTCAAGTCAAGCGGAACGCGACCTGTCAACATCTCCTCCTTCACATTCTCCCGCAACTGGGGGTGCGAGGAAAAGGCTCAGAATTCCGAGCCCACCCGCTGGCGGTGATGCAGGGCAGTCTGGAGCGACTGCTGATGCTGACATCTGGTCCGGACTGAAGGACCTGACAACGATTACGGACATGTCGTCTACTGTCACTGCATATGATTCTCTCACCATTGAAAGAATGGTGGAGGATTATATGAGTGACCGCATCCAAGTAGGCACGTCAGACAGTCCGTACGTATACTGGCAGGAAAAAGAGGCAATTTGGAGGCCCTTGCACAAACTGGCTTTATTCTACCTAAGTTGCCCTCCCACAAGTGTGTACTCCGAAAGAGTGTTTAGTGCCGCCGCTCACCTTGTCAGCAATCGGCGTACGAGGTTACTTCCAGAAAATGTGGAGAAGATGATGTTCATTAAAATGAATTATAATCAATTCCTCCATGGAGACATTCACCAGCAGCAATTGCCTCCACAAAGTACAGAGGGAGCTGTGATGGTGGATTCCAGTGGGGACGAATTGATAATCTGTGAGGAGGGGGATGTACACGGTGATGAATCGGAGGATGATGATGAGGTGGACATCTTGCCTCTGTAGAGCCAGTTTGTGCAAGGAGAGATTAATTGCTTCTTTTTTGGTGGGGGTTCAAACCAACCCGTCATTTCAGTCACAGTCGTGTGGCAGACCCTGTCACTGAAATCATGGGTTGGTTAAAGTGTGCATGTCCTGTTTATACAACATAAGTGTGGGTGGGAGGGCCCAAGGACAATTCCATCTTGCACCTCTTTTTTCTTTCATTTTTCTTTGCGTCATGTGCTGTTTGGGGAGTGTTTTTTGGAAGGGCCATCCTGCGTGACACTGCAGTGCCACTCCTAGATGGGCCAGGTGTTTGTGTCGGCCACTAGGGTCGCTTATCTTAGTCACACAGCTACCTCATTGCGCCTCTTTTTTTTCTTCTTTGCGTCATGTGCTGTTTGGGGAGTATTTTTTGGAAGGGCCATCCGGCCTGACACTGCAGTGCCACTCCTAGATGGGCCAGGTGTTTGTGTCGGCCACTAGAGTCGCTTAGCTTACTCACACAGCTACCTCATTGCGCCTCTTTTTTTCTTTGCGTCATGTGCTGTTTGGGGAGTGTTTTTTGGAAGGGCCATCCTGCGTGACACTGCAGTGCCACTCCTAGATGGGCCAGGTGTTTGTGTCGGCCACTAGGGTCGCTGAGCTTAGTCACACAGCTACCTCATTGTGCCTCTTTTTTTCTTTGCGTCATGTGCTGTTTGGGGAGTGTTTTTTGGAAGGGCCATCCTGCGTTACACTGCAGTGCCACTCCTAGATGGGCCAGGTGTTTGTGTCGGCCACTTGGGTCGCTGAGCTTAGTCATCCAGCGACCTCGGTGCAAATTTTAGGACTAAAAATAATATTGTGAGGTGTGAGGTGTTCAGAATAGACTGAAAATGAGTGAAAATTATGGTTATTGAGGTTAATAATACTTTGGGATCAAAATGACCCCCAAATTCTATGATTTAAGCTGTTTTTTAGGGTTTTTTGAAAAAAACACCCGAATCCAAAACACACCCGAATCCGACAAAAAAAAAAAAAAATCGGTGAGGTTTTGCCAAAACGCGTTCGAACCCAAAACACGGCCACGGAACCGAACCCAAAACCAAAACCCAAAACCCGAAAAATTTCCGGTGCACATCTCTACATCAAATACCCATCATCTGTTTTACTTCTGCACTAAAAGAAATCATTATCATAGAAGTTTACATGGTGTCACAGATTCTGCAGTGTCATATTGTCAAAATTACAAGAATGTACTGATATGTCCTCATGGTTTTTGCATCATATGGTGCTAGACTCTTGGACTTTTTGATG
Organism: Pseudophryne corroboree; assembly: GCF_028390025.1. NCBI lineage: Eukaryota > Metazoa > Chordata > Amphibia > Anura > Myobatrachidae > Pseudophryne > Pseudophryne corroboree. Next base: position 284,698,409 of record NC_086448.1, read on the forward strand.
TGACTCAAAAAAGGGTGTGATCTCACAAGGAGGGGGCGTGGCCACACAATAGTAGCCCCATTTCATATTGCCCCACACAGTAGCACAATTGTATTCACATTACACCACACGTAGTAGCGCTGCATATACACATAATGACACCAGTAAAAGTGCCACTTATACACAAAATGCCCATAGTAGTAGTGCCCCTTATACATAATGCCCACAGTAGTGCCAATTATACACATAATGTCCACAGTAGTGTCACATATACATATAATGCCCACCATAGTAGTGCCCCTTGTACATAATGCCCACAGTAGTAGTGTCACTATACATATAAAACCCACAGCATTAGTTTCACTTATACATATAATGCGGACAGTAGTAATGCTGCTAATACACATAATGCCCACAGTAGTAGTGCTGCTTATACATAATGCCCACAGTGTTAGGCGCCGGGGTCCGCTCGTCTGCGCGGCCCGGCGCCTAGCAACTAGGGACGCCGTGCACGTACAGCCGCCGGCTCCCTAGCAACGCTAGACGCCGGGCGCGCTGAGCCGCACGGACCCTAGCAACGGGGACGCCACTGGCGGACCGCGTTCCCCGTTGCTGGGTCCTGTTTAATTAATAGGTGCACCTGATCTCTGGCCGTGCAGCAAGGCAGCTGCATGGCATTCACTCTAATCAGCTCTGTCAGCAGCTGATTGGAGGACTCCTGTTTAAATACACTCTCAGGGCTTCTCACAGACGCCGGTAATAGCTTCCTGCATGCTGTCTTTGTTTGCTGAGAGTCTGTTTCCAGTCTTGCTGTATCCGGTCGTTCCAGTCCTCTGAAGTCCTGTACTCGGGAGTTATCATCTCGTCCCTGGAGTCCTGACCGATCACCGTTTAACATCCAGTGGTGTTCGTGAGTCGCGGCTCTGCCGTGTGTAGCGGCTCGGCCGCTTTACCCTTTATTATTTGTGTTTGGAGCATTTTGCGGAGGGTTCCGCTTCCACAGGTCCACTCTGGTATCCGGCGGTGCCGGGTAGGAGTATTGGACAAGTGGATTTTGGTTGTCCTTTTCCCTGGCGGTTTTTCCGCACATACTTTAGGTTTTTTTAGTTAGCTCGTAGCCCCTGGCCTGTTGTTAGCTAGAGGTCCTCTTGTTATCATCCTGCCTCGGATTTCCCTTTGTCTCTCATTAAGACCGGGGGGCATCGGAGTTGGGCAGACATAATCCGCCCTTCAAACGCGGCTGCCAAGGGCTCAAGAAACCATAGTCTCGCAAGGGGATTTCCGATAGCACTGGTGAGACAACAGAGTTAGGGCGCCAGGGGCTATTATTCTTTCCTGCTCCCATTCCCAGCATTCCATTCCAGTGCTCCGGTCATTGTCATAAGATCTCCTCTGGCCAGGAGTGCTGGAATCACAACATTATTACCGGCCATACCAAAACTTTAAATTAAACAGGGTTTAATTTTTTCTTATTCAGTTTTGTGAGAGTTTATCGGCCTCATGAATCCTACAGGTTTAGGGCCAAATCCTGGTCAGCTCTTAGTCAGCCAGATTCAAGAACTTACTCAGATGGTTCAGGATCTTTCTCTTCGGGTGAAGTCGCAGGAAGATCTTTTGCGAGCTTCCCCGGAGGTAGTTCCTGAACCAAAGATGCATTTGCCTGACCGTTTTTCTGGTGATAGGAAAGAGTTTTTTAATTTTAAAGAATCCTGTAAACTTTATTTTCGTTTAAGACCGATTTCCTCGGGTACTGAATCTCAGCGGGTCGGGATTATTATTTCTTTGCTCCAGGGGGATCCTTTAGACCTGGGCATTTGGTTTAAAAGCAGAGGATCCGGCATTGTTGTCAGTGGACGCTTTTTTTGGGTCTTTAGGGCTCTTGTATGATGACCCTGATAGAGAGGCGTCCGCTGAAAGTCAGTTGCGCGCTCTCAGACAGGGTAGAAATCCTGCGGAGGTTTATTGTACGGAGTTTCGCCGTTGGTCGAACGACTGTGGCTGGAATGACCCAGCCCTGCGCAGTCAGTTTCGCCTCGGCTTATCAGAGTCTATAAAAGACAGTCTCCTTCAGTACCCCGCTCCTGAGACTCTCGATAAGCTCTTGGAGCTTTCTATTAAGATAGATAGTCGTCTCAGAGAGCGGAGGGCTGAAAAAGGAGCACCTGTAAGGTCAAGTCCGTGTGTATATTCCATTCCTGAGGACGTAGAGGAGCCCATGCAGATGGGTCTCTCCCGGCTGTCTCCTGAAGAAAGAGCCAGAAGGCAAAATTCTGGTCTTTGCCTGTACTGTGGGGGTAAGGGACATTTTTCTCGTAATTGTCCGAACAAGTCGGGAAACGCTTTGACCAGGTGAATTGTGAGGGGGTTCACCTAGGTCTGCAGCTTATCTCCTCGAATAACTCCCTTTTAGTCCCAGTTAAAGTTTCCTTTGGCAGCCTCAGTTCTTCGGTGTCGGCTTTTGTTGACAGTGGAGCTGCAGGAAACTTTATGGATTTAACTTGGGCTAAGGCCTTAGGCATTCCTCAGTTACCTTTGGGTAGGTGTGTCACCATGCATGGCTTAGATGGGAGTCCACTGTCCAATGGGGTTATTTCTCTACGTACACCCCCTGTATTACTTACAGTAGGAGCTCTACATTCTGAAAAAATCGAGTTCTTCCTTACTCATTGCCCAGCAGTTCCAGTAGTTCTGGGTCACCCTTGGCTGGCCTTTCATAATCCCACCATTGATTGGCGGTCGGGGGAGATTTCACAATGGGGTACCTTTTGTGATAGGGAATGTATTACGTTTCCAGTCAGAGTAGCAGCTGCCATTCCTGAACTCATTCCTGTGGAATACCAGGAGTTTGCTGATGTGTTCTCCAAAGGCAATGCGGACATTCTGCCTCCTCATCGGCCGTATGATTGTGCTATTGAGCTTATTCCTGGTGCCGCATTACCAAAGGGAAGATTATATGCTTTATCCGGGCCAGAAACTGCGGCCATGAATGATTATGTTAAGGAGAGCCTAGGGAAAGGATTTATTAGACCATCAAAATCTCCTTTAAGTGCAGGTTTCTTCTTTGTGGAGAAAAAGGATGGCTCGCTTAGACCTTGCATTGACTTTAGAGCCCTGAATAAGATCTCAGTTAAAAATACTTATCCTTTGCCGCTGATATCTGTACTCTTTGATCAGCTACGTTTGGCTGTTATTTTTTCTAAAATTGACCTTAGAGGAGCGTACAACCTCATCCGAATCAAATCTGGAGATGAGTGGAAGACGGCCTTCAGTACTCAGTCAGGTCACTACGAGTACCTGGTGATGCCGTTCGGCTTGTCCAATGCTCCAGCAGTTTTTCAAGACCTCATTAATGATGTGCTCCGTGACTTCCTAGGGAAATTTGTGGTCGTTTACTTAGACGACATCCTGATTTATTCTGAATCAATGGAACAACATGTTACCCAGGTGCGTCTGGTTCTTCAGAAGTTACGTGAGAATCATTTATATGCCAAGCTGGAGAAGTGTGAGTTTCATGTCACTGAGGTATCTTTTTTAGGGTACATTATTTCCCCTCAGGTATTTTCCATGGAACCAAAGAAGCTCCAGGCCATCCTTAGTTGGGCGCAACCCACCAATTTAAAAGCAATTCAGCGCTTTTTAGGGTTTGCGAATTATTATAGGAGGTTCATTCATTCTTTTTCTGACCTGGTTGCTCCCATTGTAGCTCTGACAAAGAAAGGAGCGGATCCTACCAACTGGTCGCGCGAAGCAGAGTTGTCCTTTCGGGCCTTGAAACAAGCCTTTGTCTCGGCTCCAGTCCTCAGACATCCCAATCCGGAATTGCCCTTTGTTGTGGAGGTTGATGCCTCGGAGGTTGGAGTGGGGGCTATCCTTTCTCAAAAGGATCCGGAGTCTCTGGAGTTACATCCTTGTGCCTTTATGTCCAGGAAATTCTCCTCCGCTGAATCCAACTATGACGTTGGTAATCGGGAGTTACTGGCGATAAAGTGGGCTTTTGAGGAGTGGAGGCATTGGCTGGAGGGAGCAAAACATACCATTTCAGTATTGACTGACCATAAAAACCTGCAATACATCGAATCAGCTAAGCGGCTTAATGCCCGGCAGGCACGTTGGGCTTTATTTTTTACTCGTTTCAAATTCATAATCACTTTCAGGCCTGGTTCCAGGAATACCAAGGCTGATGCCCTGTCACGCAGTTTTCTTCCGGTTCACAATAACAGTCCTGTTACTCCCATACTTCCATCTTCGGTCATTTGGGCAGGCCTCACACAAGATTTATTTACCCAGTTAAAACAGCTTCAACACCAAGCTCCTGGAAATACTCCTGCTGGTCGTCTTTACGTCCCTGAGTTTTTGAGAGCTACTGTTTTGACTGAATTCCATGATAACAAAGTTTCCGGGCATCCGGGAATCTCTCAGACTTTGGAGTTAGTCTCCCGCTCAGTATGGTGGCCTGGTCTTTCTAAAGACGTTAAGGAGTTTGTTTTTTCATGTCAGGTTTGTGCACAGCATAAGGTTCCCCGTTCCTTGCCTATCGGGCAACTTATGCCCTTAAATGTCCCTCTCAGGCCATGGTCTCATATTTCCATGGATTTTGTGGTAGACCTTCCCCTTTCAGCCGGATTCCTAGTCATATGGGTGGTAGTGGACCGTTTTAGCAAGATGGCTCATTTCATTGCTCTTCCCCGACTGCCATCTGCCCAAGGGTTGGCAGTTTTGTTTCTCCGCCATGTTTTCAGACTTCATGGGTTGCCTACTGATATTGTTTCTGATCGGGGTCCACAATTCATCGCACAATTCTGGAAGTGTTTTTGTGCTTCATTAAAGATGAAATTGTCGTTAACATCCGGTTACCACCCACAATCAAACGGGCAAACCGAGCGAGTTAACCAATCATTGAAACAGTATTTGCGTTTGTATTCAGCCAAACTCCAGAATGATTGGTCCGAGTTTCTTCCGTTGGCGGAGTTTGCTTACAATAATTCCTGTCATTCCTCCACTAAAGTGTCTCCATTCTTTTCAGTTTTTGGTTTTCACCCCAGAGCTAATTCTTTTTTTCATCATTCCTCAGTCTCCCCGCTAACCTTAACCTCCCATCTCAGAGCCATTTGGAAAAAAGTGCACCTTGCTCTCAGAAAGGCTGCCTTTCGAGAGAAGAAATTTTCTGACAGGCTCCAACGTCCTTGCACTTTTAAGGTGGGAGATAGGGTATGGTTGTCGACTCGTAACATCAGGCTTCGACAATCCTCGGCTAGATTGGGACCCAAATTTATTGGGCCATTTCTTATTATTAAAAGAGTCAACCCAGTTGCCTTCCGGTTACGTTTACCAAGATCTCTTAGGATTGGAAATACGTTTCATTGCTCCCTGTTGAAACTATACGTTTCTTCCAGTAGATTTCCAAGGAGGATCTCTCAGGGTAGATCTCCGGTGGATGTACAGGGACAACAGGAGTTCTTGGTGGAGAAGGTTCTCGATTCCAAATTGTCCCGGGGCCGGCTTTATTTTCTGGTGCACTGGAGAGGCTATGGTCCGGAGGAAAGGTCTTGGGTCTTGGATAAGGATCTTCATGCCCCGAGGCTCAAGAGGGCATTTTTTCGGGAATTTCCTCGGAAACCTGGCTTTAGGGGTTCCTTGACCCCTCCTCAAGGGGGGGGTACTGTTAGGCGCCGGGGTCCGCTCGTCTGCGCGGCCCGGTGCCTAGCAACTAGGGACGCCGTGCACGTACAGCCGCCGGCTCCCTAGCAACGCTAGACGCCGGGCGCGCTGAGCCGCACGGACCCTAGCAACGGGGACGCCACTGGCGGACCGCGTTCCCCGTTGCTGGGTCCTGTTTAATTAATAGGTGCACCTGATCTCTGGCCGTGCAGCAAGGCAGCTGCATGGCATTCATTCTAATCAGCTCTGTCAGCAGCTGATTGGAGGACTCCTGTTTAAATACACTCTCAGGGCTTCTCACAGACGCCGGTAATAGCTTCCTGCATGCTGTCTTTGTTTGCTGAGAGTCTGTTTCCAGTCTTGCTGTATCCGGTCGTTCCAGTCCTCTGAAGTCCTGTACTCGGGAGTTATCATCTCATCCCTGGAGTCCTGACCGATCACCGTTTAACATCCAGTGGTGTTCGTGAGTCGCGGCTCTGCCATATGTAGCGGCTCGGCCGCTTTACCCTTTATTATTTGTGTTTGGAGCATTTTGCGGAGGGTTCCGCTTCCACAGGTCCACTCTGGTATCCGGCGGTGCCGGGTAGGAGTATTGGACAAGTGGATTTTGGTTGTCCTTTTCCCTGGCGGTTTTTCCGCACATACTTTAGGTTTTTTTAGTTAGCTCGTAGCCCCTGGCCTGTTGTTAGCTAGAGGTCCTCTTGTTATCATCCTGCCTCAGATTTCCCTTTGTCTCTCATTAAGACCGGGGGGCATCGGAGTTGGGCAGACATAATCCGCCCTTCAAATGCGGCTGCCAAGGGCTCAAGAAACCATAGTCTCGCAAGGGATTTCCGATAGCACGGGTGAGACAACAGAGTTAGGGCGCCAGGGGCTATTATTCTTTCCTGCTCCCGTTCTCAGCATTCCATTCCAGTGCTCCGGTCATTGTCATAAGATCTCCTCTGGCCAGGAGTGCTGGAATCATAACACACAGTAGTGGCACTTATACACATAATGCCCACAGTAGTAGCGTTCCTTATACATAATGCCCACAGTAGTAGTGCCGCTTACACACATACTGTCCCCAGTAGTAGTGACACTTATACATAATGCCCACAGTAGTAGTGCCGCTTATACACATAATTCCCTTAGTAGTAGTGCGCCTTATACACAATGCCCATAGTAGTAGTGCCACTTATACACATAATGCCCCCAGTAGTAGTGCCACATATACACATAATGCCCACAGCAATAGCGCCCATTATACATAATGCACACAGTAGTAGCACCCCTTATACATAATGCGGGGGGGGGGGGTAGGAGGCCACTTCAAGCTGCTAGCACTGCTGCCTGTCATACAGTGACAAGTACAGTGGCAGCCAGTAGCAACAATGGGCATCAGCAGGGTTGCAGAGCAGGGATAGTGCCTCTCCAGCCTGGTGCCTTTCTGCTTTGCATCCCTTTGTTGAGTGGGTTGTGACAGCTCTGCCCCATTGGTAACAACTACCAGACTTAAGTTCTTTTTCCTAAATTTGCATCATAGACATTACCAGGGACGTATTTACAGGGGAGGGAGCCTGTGTGCATTCTCTGTCTGGGCCCCCTCTTCTCTAAACAGCAGTGCAACTGAGTGACTCTGGCGCTGTGCCAGAGTCTACTGTACATGCGCAGGTCCCAAGGAAAATGGTGCAGCATCCAACTGCAACAAAGTGGGTATCCGGAGAGATAAGTATTGAAGACCATGGGTGTGGGGTGTGTGGTGTGGGCCCACCTAGACCCAGGGGACTGTGTGCACTGAACACCCTGCATCCATTTTATATATATATATATATATATATATATATATATATATATGCCACTGACTATTACTAATTATAGAATTAACAGCAGTGTCTCCTTGTAAGATAACTTGGAGGCAAAAGAAAGTAAAACCTCTGTTTGGGGGCACTCTTGTTATGTATAATTACTTAGTTAAAAGTTCTATTATGTTACAAATCTAATAATGAAAAAGGTGATTATAATTAAAATGTAGGAGGCAGGAGAAAATGTCTTCTGTAAAGCTTCAATCTCCACAGACTCTAGCTAATGTGTTTCAGTGGTATTAATTTGTAGCTTGATATTAGCCGTTGTCTACAGTTATGGCTTTTGAGAATGCTAATAATCACCTAGTGTGGGAAAATATTCCAAATAAATTCCTCTCTGATAATGTTAAGGAAATCTATGTCCTGGAGGGAAAGGTTCTGACATTTCTATGTATATGTGTATAGTCTATTGTCAGAGCGACTGTATTTAATGATATTCCTTCATATTGTTAGCTCATTAGAATAAAAATTAGCATAATCAAGTCCTTAAAACTTCTATTATCTCATGTGGTTTCTCAGACCCAAATTAACCACATCTAAGTGCTTTGGGCTTTTCCTCTGGTAAATAAAATTACTTGCAGGACAAATTGTTCAATAATCCACAGACCAGACTGAATGGTACAAGATAAACTTCTAATAACTATTTAGGAAGTGTGTAAAAAAGGATAAGCATACTGTATGAAGGAATATCATTACATACAGTCTCTCTGCCAATAGAACACATATACATATATATATATATATATATATATATATATATATACACATATATATATATATATATATATATATATACACAGGTTGAGTCTCCCTTATCCAAAATGTTTGGGACCAGAGGTGTTTTGGATATGGGATTTTTCAGTATTTTGGAATAATTGCATACCATAATGGGATATCATGGTGATGGGACCTAAATCTAAGCACAGAATACATTTATGTTACATATACACCTTATACACACAGCCTGAAGGTCATTTTAGCCAATATTTTTTATAACTTTGTGCATTAAACAAAGTGTGTCTACATTCACACAATTCATTTATGTTTCATATACACCTTATACACACAGCCTGAAGGTCATTTAATACAATATTTTTAATAACTTTGTGTATTAAACAAAGTTTGTGTACATTGAGCCATCAAAAAACAAAGGTTTCACTATCTCACTCTCACTCAAAAAAGTCCGTATTTCGGAATATTCCGTATTTCGGAATATTTGGATATGGGATACTCAACCTGTGTATATATATATATATAATATCAGCGCCTGTCCCTGCAGGACATAGATTTCCTTAAACATTGTAAGAGAGGGATTCATTTGGAATATTTTCACCCACTAGGCGATTATTAGCCTTATCAATAATGCGATAACCATAGACAGTAGCTAATATCAAGCTACAGATTAATACCACGGAAACACTTAGCTAGAGTCTAGGGAATTGAAGCTTTACAGGAAACATTTTCTTCTGCCTCCTACATTTTAATTATAAAACTAAAACAAATCTGCTACAAGCGCCTAAATTGACAATGTCCACTTTAAACAACACCAAAAGCGCTGCCAAAAAAAGCACTGTGTATCGGCCTTAAATATATGTACAAGGAAAAAAAAGGGGAAAAAGGCTGCGCCTATGGTGTTATTAATAAACCATATTTATGGAGAGCTGACAAACAAAATTAATATATAAAAGATTATTTATTAAAATACCAATAAAACTTTGTACACAATGTATAGAAAAATTATAAGTTTGTATATACTCTGAAAGAACCGTACATGGGCCCTCATTCCGAGTCGTTCGCTCGGTAAATTTCATCGCATCGCAGTGATTTTCCGCTTAGTGCGCATGCGTAATGTCCGCACTGCGACTGCGCCAAGTAATTTTGCAATGAAGATAGTATTTTTACTCACGGCTTTTTCTTCGCTCCGGCGATCGTAATGTGATTGACAGGAAATGGGTGTTACTGGGCGGAAACAGGCCGTTTTATGGGCGTGTGGGAAAAAACGCTACCGTTTCCGGAAAAAACGCGGGAGTGGCTGGAGAAACGGAGGAGTGTCTGGGCGAACGCTGGGAGTGTTTGTGACGTCAACCCAGGAACGACAAGCACTGAACTGATCGCAGATGCCGAGTAAGTCTGAAGCTACTCTGAAACTGCTAAGAAGTTTGTAATCGCAATATTGCGAATACATCGTTCGTAATTTTAAGATGCTAAGATTCACTCCCAGTAGGCGGCGGCTTAGCGTGTGCAATACTGCTAAAATCGCCTTGCGAGCGAACAACTCGGAATGACCTCCATAATTTTAATAAACAGAAGACAGTATCCACATAATAAATTGGTTATTAAATCAGTGCAATTCAAATTGGTAATACTGTTGAAAAATGTGACATTAATGTAACTGCTCACTAAAAATGTATCACTCCAGGAATCTAATCTTTATATAGATAATGGACACCATAGGCGCAGCCTTTTTCCCCTTTTTTTTCCTTGTACATTTCTATTTGAATCACCTTTTTCATTATTATATTTGTAACATAATAAAAGTTACGTTTTAACTAAGTAATTACAAAACGAGAGTGCCAAAGGTTTTACTTTATTTTGTCTCTGAGTTCCATTACAATGAGACACCACTGTTAATTCAGTATTTCAAACCCAGGGGTGCACCACCAACATATTAGTAATTTACAATAATAGAATCATATTCTACTACATAATCTGTATTGTTGGCCTAATATAATTTGTTCTCGTAATTCTTGATACAACCAGGTGCGGTCTCACAACCCCATTCCCCTATTACTAATTACAGTAAGATGAGCTAGTAGACATGACTTTGTTTTATACCATGTGCATCCCAAAGTAGAACCACAACCTTTAAATTGATCACAAAAAGGGTTTACACTGAGGCACTTCCCCACAGCAGAAAATGGGGATTCATCTACTCGAGATGTAGTTATGTGACCGGCGGTCTGGAGACGGCTGGTCACAATACCTCCTCCTACATCCCGCCCACTCAGAATCCCGACAGTGGGCATGCCGACTAGCAGGGACTATTCCCATTCATGGGTGTCCACAACACCCATAGAGTGGGAATAGAATCTGGCAAGCGCAGCCCGCGAGGGGCTTGTTGCCATCACCCCCGCCGGCCATCTCGATGTTGGAATCCCGGCATCAGTATGGTGACCAGCGGTCTCCTGACTTGCCGGTCATGCATACCCAACCCTATGGGGTGTAGTATGGTATGCCGGCGGCCGGGCTCCCGGCGACCAGCATACCGGCTCCAGAATCCCAACCGCCGGCATACCGACATCGTGGTGAGTGCAAATGAGTCCCTTGCGGGCTCGCTGCACTTGCTACGCTTTGTGCACAGTGGCACGCTACGCACGCTATTTATTCTCCCTCCAGGGGGGTCGTGGACCCCCAATAGGAAGATAAAGTGTCGATATGCTGGCTGTAGGGATTCCAGCGCTGGTATACTGTATGCCGGGATCCCGACAGCCGGCAAACTGAACACCACCCACTCTATGTACTGTATGTGCAATGCAGTCAAATAAGAACCTTTAACAAATATGTGTATAAATCCAGGGAGAGCAGGTGGGGTGCTGGGCTAGAGACGATTATGCAACCAAATGGGAAAGATTAATTGATTTGGGGGAAAACAATTCTTCAGATGTAACCTTAAACATTCATCCTGCTATTTTCCTAAACAAGTCTGTGAATAGACAGTCATCTAGCAACATTCCTACTAAAATTATAAGAAAATAAGTTTCTACAGTACTTTGAGGGAAAAAAATATGGACAAAAGGGCATCCACAAACAGAATATATTTTCATCATAAACTCTAGAAATAAATAAATCTACTAAAAAAACTACTGTTAACTCAATCTAAAATCAATTATTTAATAATAATCCCATCCTCAAGATATACACTATATCCAACATTTCAGGAATAAATGTAAGTAACAATATCTGTACAAATATGAATAAAATAAAAAGTATGTGTATTACTAAAGCAATGAGCTTTATGTGTAATTTTACCATCCAGACATTTTATTGGTGACATTGCAAATGGTTATTGAAGGGAGAGTATGCGTTTTTGCAGATTACACAAGGGTATGCGACAGGGTAGACAGACAAGGAGGGGGTGAAACATATGAGTGATGATCTAGGTGGACTAGAGGAATGGTCAAGAAAGCAGCAATTACAGTTTAATGCCAAAAATGTCATAATCATGTGCTTGGGTCTCAAAAATCCAGTGGCTAAATGTAGTATTAATGGCACTATATTGGAAGGTACTGCTAAGGGAAAGGAATCTACAGTAGGAGTCACTATTTCAAGTGACTCAAAGGCAGGTAAGCAATGTAACAAAGCAATCAGGAAGGTAAGTCAGATGCTTGGTTGCATAGGGAGAGAATTCAACAGCAGAAAGAAAGATGTAATAATGTCACTGTATAAATCATTGGTACGGCCGCATCTAGAATACTGTGTTAAGTTCAATGGAGGCCATATCTTCAGATACAATAGAGACTATATAAAGAAGGGTAACTAAAATGGTGCATGGCCTACATCACAATATTTACCTGGAAAGACTAAAAGATCTTAACATGTATAGTTTGTAACATAGAAGCATACCTCCCAACTTTTCAAATGCCCAAATCGGGACCTTGGCGCGCGTGCCAAAAGGGTGTGTGGCCTATATGAAAGTGGGTGTGGCCTCGGGGCAGAGCCACGATCGCTAGTCACGTCCCCTTTTACCGTCACTGAGAGGGCATGCCAAGCTCTCTCTGAGCTGCTGGCCTGCCCCCTCTCCCGGCTGAGCAGCAGTGACAGAAGCCTCCCAACTGCCCCCACCCACCGCAGGACACTGCGGCCCACGGGTGGGACAGCGGGACAGTCCCAAAAAAAGGGACTGTCTTGCGAAAATTGGGACAGTTGGGAGGTACGGAGAAGGGAAAGGAGGAACATGATAGAACCATTCAAATAGGTCAAGGCTTTTAACAAGGTACAGGAGGGAGACATTTTTCAAAGGAAGAGAAGTATTAGAACACAAGGATATGAACTGAGACTGGGGGAGAAAGGTTCAGGGGAAATTTGAGTAAAAATTACTTCACAGAAAGGGTATTGGATAAGTGGCATAATCTCCCAGCACAGGTGGTAGAGATTAAGAGCGTAAAGCAATTTAAACATCATGGGATACAAAGAAATAAGGATCAAATAGGGTTTGAGGTAACAATGTGGTTAAAAAAGGAGCAGACTAGATGGGCCAAGTGCTTCTTATCTGCCGTCAAATTCTATGTTTCTATTGTTCTGGGACCCCAAGTGTCAGTGTGTCATTGTTCTGGGACCACAAATGTCAGTGTGCCATTATACTGGGACCCAAGTGTCAGTGTGCGGTATTTCTGGGACCCCAAGTGTCAGTGTGTCAACGCTCTGGGTCTCCTAAAATGGCAGTTTCAAATAAAAAGTATTTATTGCATGTTGGACAATCAGAGGACCACAAAAAAAATTACTTTTGGGGCAAAAACCTACACTTTGCACACCCCTGGTCTTGTTCAAAGACAAAGGAATAAATCCTAATATCTCTATTGCAGGTTATACAGTATCATTAAATAAAACTTTATATGGATTCTTAGAGGGTTATTCAGTTGTCGCCAATACATTTTTGCATGAAAAAATGGGATATTATCGCGATTTTTGTCTGATGTTTCGATTCGGACTATTAATTTATACCCCATTGATTTTGTGCAAAAAATATCCCCTTTTTATGCGAAAACACATATGATCCAGGATTAGTTCACAGACCTACTGTATATGTTTGAGAAAAAAAGGGGCAGATAGGGCTGTTTTAGTGGATTTTGCTTTGACTGCCTGAGGCAGGCGAAACAAAATCCCTGCAAACTGCTTGCATCGGGCACAATTGAATAGACCTGGTGGGTCAATTAGCCGCAGTAAATTACCACAGCTACAGTAATTGAATACCAGCCTTAAGGTGCATACACACGGTGAGATCCTTGCTATGCCCGATTTTGACTATGCGATTTTTCCTTGAACTCCCCCAGAGCCCAGAAGCACCGATTTTGACCATCTGTACTTGAGATTTTGAATATGTACGATTTTAAGTAAGTGCCAATTTTTACTATACTTTTTACTAGATAGTCAAGATTGACAGGCCTGCACAGTCTATCTAGCCGACCCCGCGGGAGTGCACATAGGGATTGAATCAGGATTGCAAGGTAGCTAACTCCTTTCCTTGTGATTTTGACCATATAGTCAAAATAGAAAGGAGAAATCTCACCGTGTGCACACACCTTTAGACTTGTCACAGGGATTTGTCTAAAATAGCAATGACACTGTGCAACACAATTCAGGACTTTTGGGAGGTATGTTAGTGACATGCAGCTTTCTGCAGTATGAACACATTTCCCTGCCACCATAAGTACTTTTGCTATAAAAATGCAAAATATTGTTTCTAACTGTTTTGATGTATTACATTGCAAAGTTGTCTAAATTCCCTTTTTTAATAACAATACCTTCATTATGTTTAATATGATTTTTATGTTTTAATTTGACAAAGATCACTAAATATTAAATACTTAAAAAGAGAGTCTTTTCCATGTTACAAGGGAAATCGTTGACTCTACTCATGCGTTACATTTTAGTTGATGAGACAGCAGGCAGGCTATGTTGTAGTTAAGACAGCATCTCTTTGTTTACTTTGGAAGAAGGTAATGTATATACATGGAACAATGGGTGGTTTAGCTCAACAGAAGCCTTCATGATCTACAATATAATAGGTAAGTAAGGGGAGATGTATAAGAACGCTAATAAAATAATAAAGTCCATTAATGAGCCAACCAATCCAAATTAATGGCAGGACTTGAGACTCATATGTTTGCTGTCTGTCAGTGCATTCCTGGTTGGTTGACAACGAGACAAGGGAGCATGCATGCTAAAATAACCAATTCCCACCGCACAATCTGGACATAGCAGAACTGCAGGTACAAAACAGAGCATTCCTGTCTGGATTTTGCTGGGTACAGTCGCAGTCTCAGTCTTCTTGAACTACTTTCAACTTACTATTTTCTCTTTTCTACATGTGTATTATGGAGGAGTAGGTCAGATAATAAAAAACGTTGTGCTGCAATTTCCACAAAGTGGGGTTTATAAAAACTGGTTCACAGGCAACTGAGAAGAAAAGGTTTCTGTAACTTATAGCAACCATCAGGCATTTGCTATAATTCCCTATACTGCAGTAGAAAAGCAACAGAATGTGATTGGTTGCTATAGGTAACACCGTTTCTGCACACTTAGAGGGATATCCAATTATCCCCGGTAAAACATCGGGTCCAAAAAACAGCTGTTTTTCTGACTTTTTTCCGATGTTTCACCGATTTATTTTTTTTACAGGCTATCCAGATGGATCGCCTGTAAAAAAAAAAAAACTTTCTCCCGAAAACACACAGGTTCAGTGAAACCTGTGTGTTTTCGTGTGAAACAGACCCATTTTAAGACGAAAACGGGCTGTTTACGGGGATTCTGCTTCGCCTGCCGCAGGCAGGTGGAACAAAATCCCAGATAAGCTGGCACGTGCCGCGGCTTATCGGGGCTAACTAGCCTGCCCCCAGCGGGACAATTAGCCCCGGTAATTTAACAGGGCTAATTGGGTATCCCCCTTGCCTGTGAGTTTTTATTTGTTTTTTTAACCACTTAACTGACGAGTTTTCCATTCAAAACCATTCATACTGTATAGTTGTTGTTTTTTTATTATTTAATATAGTTTAATAAGTATTTTTTTTAAATGTATAAATATTATATGATGCATATTATTATTATATATTAGATCTGCAGAACGGATCTCCTCATCAGAAACTGGGGGACACAGTGGGGCTGCGCAGTTGCATGTGATCTGACCATGCCAGTTAAGTGGGAAAAATACTTATTTTACCTAAATAATTACACTGATGCTATTGACAAATGCTACATTTAATTTGAGGGAGAAAAAACTTTATTTCTGATCTGTACATCCTCTGTTGGAGTTCCAAGGTAGGTTTCTCAGGGGGAGATGTACTAAGCCTTGGAGAGTGATAAAGTGATGAGAGATAAAGTACCAGCCGATCAGCTCCCAACTGCCAAAAATTACAGGAGTTAGTTGGTTGGTACTTTATCTCTCTCCACTTTATCATTCTCCAAGGCTTAGTACATCAGCCCCATAGTATGAGAACTGGAAGAGGTTCTGCAACACTATTATATACTAGAGATGAGCGGGTTCGGTTTCTCTGAATCCGAACCCGCACGAACTTCATGTTTTTTTTCACGGGTCCGAGCGACTCGGATCTTCCCGCCTTGCTCGGTTAACCCGAGCGCGTCCGAACGTCATCATGACGCTGTCGGATTCTCGCGAGGCTCGGATTCTATCGCGAGACTCGGATTCTATATAAGGAGCCGCGCGTCGCCGCCATTTTCACACGTGCATTGAGATTGATAGGGAGAGGACGTGGCTGGCGTCCTCTCCGTTTAGAATAGATTAGAGAGACACTTGATTTACTAATTTTGGGGAGCATTAGGAGTACTCAGTACAGTGCAGAGTTTTGCTGATAGTGACCACCAGTTTTATTTATAATCCGTTCTCTGCCTGAAAAAAGCGATACACAGCACACAGTGACTCAGTCACATACCATATCTGTGTGCACTGCTCAGGCTCAGGCCAGTGTGCTGCATCATCTATTATCTATATATAATATTATATATATCTGATTATCTGTCTGACTGCTCAGCTCACACAGCTTATAATTGTGGGGGAGACTGGGGAGCACTACTGCAGTGCCAGTTATAGGTTATAGCAGGAGCCAGGAGTACATAATATATTATATAGTGAGTGACCACCAGACACACAGTGCAGTTTATTTAATATATCCGTTCTCTGCCTGAAAAAAGCGATACACACAGTGACTCAGTCAGTCACATACCATATCTGTGTGCACTGCTCAGGCTCAGGCCAGTGTGCTGCATCATCTATTATCTATATATAATATTATATATATCTGTCTGACTGCTCAGCTCACACAGCTTATAATTGTGGGGGAGACTGGGGAGCACTACTGCAGTGCCAGTTATAGGTTATAGCAGGAGCCAGGAGTACATAATATTATATTAAAACAGTGCACACTTTTGCTGCAGGAGTGCCACTGCCAGTGTGACTAGTGACCAGTGACCTGACCACCAGTATATATAATATTAGTAGTATACTATCTCTTTATCAACCAGTCTATATTAGCAGCAGACACAGTACAGTGCGGTAGTTCACGGCTGTGGCTACCTCTGTGTCGGCACTCGGCAGCCCGTCCATAATTGTATATACCACCTAACCGTGGTTTTTTTTTCTTTCTTTATACATACATACTAGTTACGAGTATACTATCTCTTTATCAACCAGTCTATATATTAGCAGCAGACACAGTACAGTGCGGTAGTTCACGGCTGTGGCTACCTCTGTGTCGGCACTCGGCAGCCCGTCCATAATTGTATATACCACCTAACCGTGGTTTTTTTTTCTTTCTTTATACATACATACTAGTTACGAGTATACTATCTCTTTATCAACCAGTCTATATATTAGCAGCAGATACAGTACAGTGCGGTAGTTCACGGCTGTGGCTACCTCTGTGTCGGCACTCGGCAGCCCGTCCATAATTGTATATACCACCTAACCGTGGTTTTTTTTTCTTTCTTTATACATACATACTAGTTACGAGTATACTATCTCTTTATCAACCAGTCTATATATTAGCAGCAGACACAGTACAGTGCGGTAGTTCACGGCTGTGGCTACCTCTGTGTCGGCACTCGGCAGCCCGTCCATAATTGTATATACCACCTAACCGTGGTTTTTTTTTCTTTCTTTATACATACATACTAGTTACGAGTATACTATCTCTTTATCAACCAGTCTATATATTAGCAGCAGACACAGTACAGTGCGGTAGTTCACGGCTGTGGCTACCTCTGTGTCGGCACTCGGCAGCCCGTCCATAATTGTATATACCACCTAACCGTGGTTTTTTTTTCTTTCTTTATACATACATACTAGTTACGAGTATACTATCTCTTTATCAACCAGTCTATATATTAGCAGCAGACACAGTACAGTGCGGTAGTTCACGGCTGTGGCTACCTCTGTGTCGGCACTCGGCAGCCCGTCCATAATTGTATACTAGTATCCAATCCATCCATCTCCATTGTTTACCTGAGGTGCCTTTTAGTTGTGCCTATTAAAATATGGAGAACAAAAATGTTGAGGTTCCAAAATTAGGGAAAGATCAAGATCCACTTCCACCTCGTGCTGAAGCTGCTGCCACTAGTCATGGCCGAGACGATGAAATGCCAGCAACGTCGTCTGCCAAGGCCGATGCATGTCAAAACCAAAACACCAAATATCAGTAAAAAAAGGACTCCAAAACCTAAAATAAAATTGTCGTCGGAGAAGCGTAAACTTGCCAATATGCCATTTACCACACGGAGTGGCAAGGAACGGCTGAGGCCCTGGCCTATGTTCATGGCTAGTGGTTCAGCTTCACATGAGGATGGAAGCACTCAGCCTCTCGCTAGAAAACTGAAAAGACTCAAGCTGGCAAAAGCACCGCAAAGAACTGTGCGTTCTTTGAAATCCCAAATCCACAAGGAGAGTCCAATTGTGTCGGTTGCGATGCCTGACCTTCCCAACACTGGACGTGAAGAGCATGCGCCTTCCACCATTTGCACGCCCCCTGCAAGTGCTGGAAGGAGCACCCGCAGTCCAGTTCCTGATAGTCAAATTGAAGATGTCAGTGTTGAAGTACACCAGGATGAGGAGGATATGGGTGTTGCTGGCGCTGGGGAGGAAATTGACCAGGAGGATTCTGATGGTGAGGTGGTTTGTTTAAGTCAGGCACCCGGGGAGACACCTGTTGTCCGTGGGAGGAATATGGCCGTTGACATGCCAGGTGAAAATACCAAAAAAATCAGCTCTTCGGTGTGGAGGTATTTCACCAGAAATGCGGACAACAGGTGTCAAGCCGTGTGTTCCCTTTGTCAAGCTGTAATAAGTAGGGGTAAGGACGTTAACCACCTCGGAACATCCTCCCTTATACGTCACCTGCAGCGCATTCATAATAAGTCAGTGACAAGTTCAAAAACTTTGGGTGACAGCGGAAGCTGTCCACTGACCAGTAAATCCCTTCCTCTTGTAACCAAGCTCACGCAAACCACCCCACCAACTCCCTCAGTGTCAATTTCCTCCTTCCCCAGGAATGCCAATAGTCCTGCAGGCCATGTCACTGGCAATTCTGACGAGTCCTCTCCTGCCTGGGATTCCTCCGATGCATCCTTGCGTGTAACGCCTACTGCTGCTGGCGCTGCTGTTGTTGCCGCTGGGAGTCGATGGTCATCCCAGAGGGGAAGTCGTAAGCCCACTTGTACTACTTCCAGTAAGCAATTGACTGTTCAACAGTCCTTTGCGAGGAAGATGAAATATCACAGCAGTCATCCTACTGCAAAGCGGATAACTGAGTCCTTGACAACTATGTTGGTGTTAGACGTGCGTCCGGTATCCGCCGTTAGTTCACAGGGAACTAGACAATTTATTGAGGCAGTGTGCCCCCGTTACCAAATACCATCTAGGTTCCACTTCTCTAGGCAGGCGATACCGAGAATGTACACGGACGTCAGAAAAAGACTCACCAGTGTCCTAAAAAATGCAGTTGTACCCAATGTCCACTTAACCACGGACATGTGGACAAGTGGAGCAGGGCAGGGTCAGGACTATATGACTGTGACAGCCCACTGGGTAGATGTATGGACTCCCGCCGCAAGAACAGCAGCGGCGGCACCAGTAGCAGCATCTCGCAAACGCCAACTCTTTCCTAGGCAGGCTACGCTTTGTATCACCGCTTTCCAGAATACGCACACAGCTGAAAACCTCTTACGGCAACTGAGGAAGATCATCGCGGAATGGCTTACCCCAATTGGACTCTCCTGTGGATTTGTGGCATCGGACAACGCCAGCAATATTGTGTGTGCATTAAATATGGGCAAATTCCAGCACGTCCCATGTTTTGCACATACCTTGAATTTGGTGGTGCAGAATTTTTTAAAAAACGACAGGGGCGTGCAAGAGATGCTGTCGGTGGCCAGAAAAATTGCGGGACACTTTCGGCGTACAGGCACCACGTACAGAAGACTGGAGCACCACCAAAAACTACTGAACCTGCCCTGCCATCATCTGAAGCAAGAAGTGGTAACGAGGTGGAATTCAACCCTCTATATGCTTCAGAGGTTGGAGGAGCAGCAAAAGGCCATTCAAGCCTATACAATTGAGCACGATATAGTAGGTGGAATGCACCTGTCTCAAGTGCAGTGGAGAATGATTTCAACGTTGTGCAAGGTTCTGATGCCCTTTGAACTTGCCACACGTGAAGTCAGTTCAGACACTGCCAGCCTGAGTCAGGTCATTCCCCTCATCAGGCTTTTGCAGAAGAAGCTGGAGGCATTGAAGAAGGAGCTAAAAGGGAGCGATTCCGCTAGGCATGTGGGACTTGTGGATGCAGCCCTTAATTCGCTTAACAAGGATTCACGGGTGGTCAATCTGTTGAAATCAGAGCACTACATTTTGGCCACCGTGCTCGATCCTAGATTTAAAGCCTACCTTGGATCTCTCTTTCCGGCAGACACAGGTCTGCTGGGGTTGAAAGACCTGCTGGTGACAAAATTGTCAAGTCAAGCGGAACGCGACCTGTCAACATCTCCTCCTTCACATTCTCCCGCAACTGGGGGTGCGAGGAAAAGGCTCAGAATTCCGAGCCCACCCGCTGGCGGTGATGCAGGGCAGTCTGGAGCGACTGCTGATGCTGACATCTGGTCCGGACTGAAGGACCTGACAACGATTACAGGCATGTCGTCTACTGTCACTGCATATGATTCTCTCAACATTGATAGAATGGTGGAGGATTATATGAGTGACCGCATCCAAGTAGGCACGTCACACAGTCCGTACTTATACTGGCAGGAAAAAGAGGCAATTTGGAGGCCCTTGCACAAACTGGCTTTATTCTACCTAAGTTGCCCTCCCACAAGTGTGTACTCCGAAAGAGTGTTTAGTGCCGCCGCTCACCTTGTCAGCAATCGGCGTACGAGGTTACATCCAGAAAATGTGGAGAAGATGATGTTCATTAAAATGAATTATAATCAATTCCTCCGCGGAGACATTGACCAGCAGCAATTGCCTCCACAAAGTACACAGGGAGCTGAGATGGTGGATTCCAGTGGGGACGAATTGATAATCTGTGAGGAGGGGGATGTACACGGTGATATATCGGAGGGTGAAGATGAGGTGGACATCTTGCCTCTGTAGAGCCAGTTTGTGCAAGGAGAGATTAATTGCTTCTTTTTTGGGGGGGGGTCCAAACCAACCCGTCATATCAGTCACAGTCGTGTGGCAGACCCTGTCACTGAAATGATGGGTTGGTTAAAGTGTGCATGTCCTGTTTTGTTTATACAACATAAGGGTGGGTGGGAGGGCCCAAGGACAATTCCATCTTGCACCTCTTTTTTCTTTTCTTTTTCTTTGCATCATGTGCTGATTGGGGAGGGTTTTTTGGAAGGGACATCCTGTGTGACACTGCAGTGCCACTCCTAGATGGGCCCGGTGTTTGTGTCGGCCACTAGGGTCGCTAATCTTACTCACACAGTCAGCTACCTCATTGCGCCTCTTTTTTTCTTTGCGTCATGTGCTGTTTGGGGAGGGTTTTTTGGAAGGGCCATCCTGCGTGACACTGCAGTGCCACTCCTAGATGGGCCCGGTGTTTGTGTCGGCCACTAGGGTCGCTAATCTTACTCACACAGCTACCTCATTGCGCCTCTTTTTTTCTTTGCGTCATGTGCTGTTTGGGGAGGGTTTTTTGGAAGGGACATCCTGCGTGACACTGCAGTGCCACTCCTAGATGGGCCCGGTGTTTGTGTCGGCCACTAGGGTCGCTAATCTTACTCACACAGCTACCTCATTGCACCTCTTTTTTTCTTTGCGTCATGTGCTGTTTGGGGAGGGTTTTTTGGAAGGGACATCCTGCGTGACACTGCAGTGCCACTCCTAGATGGGCCCGGTGTTTGTGTCGGCCACTAGGGTCGCTAATCTTACTCACACAGCTACCTCATTGCGCCTCTTTTTTTCTTTGCGTCATGTGCTGTTTGGGGAGGGTTTTTTGGAAGGGCCATCCTGCGTGACACTGCAGTGCCACTCCTAGATGGGCCCGGTGTTTGTGTCGGCCACTAGGGTCGCTAATCTTACTCACACAGCTACCTCATTGCGCCTCTTTTTTTCTTTGCGTCATGTGCTGTTTGGGGAGGGTTTTTTGGATGGGACATCCTGCGTGACACTGCAGTGCCACTCCTAGATGGGCCCGGTGTTTGTGTCGGCCACTAGGGTCGCTTATCTTACTCACACAGCGACCTCGGTGCAAATTTTAGGACTAAAAATAATATTGTGAGGTGTGAGGTATTCAGAATAGACTGAAAATGAGTGTAAATTATGGTTTTTGAGGTTAATAATACTTTGGGATCAAAATGACCCCCAAATTCTATGATTTAAGCTGTTTTTTAGTGTTTTTTGAAAAAAACACCCGAATCCAAAACACACCCGAATCCGACAAAAAAAATTCGGTGAGGTTTTGCCAAAACGCGTTCGAACCCAAAACATGGCCGCGGAACCGAACCCAAAACCAAAACACAAAACCCGAAAAATTTCAGGCGCTCATCTCTATTATATACTTTTTTCGACTGAATATTACATTTTCGAGATTTTGTTTTTTTTTAAGCATAACCATAGCACTAAGGGATATATTTATCAATTATCGGGTCATTTTTTGTCGTCACTATTTATGGTTTTGCCCGGATGTATCAAAGGTCACTCACAGGGACAAGGGCTCCAAAAGGAGCCCATCGCTGCAATGTGGTCAGAGTGAAGTGACTGTATCAGTGGTCTCTTCACTCTGCTATCGGTACTGGTGCGCTACTGCGCATGCATGGTCCACTCACCACTTATGTGCAGTGGCCATTGCCGGTCCTGATAATGTTGCTAAAATGTAGCCCATAGGCTAATACAGGATAAGGCCATCTGGCGATAGAGATATCTATCAGGGCCAAACTCCAGAATGTTTTGCACTCCAGAGCTTGATAAATCAGACAGCTTCACAGCCCTGTAAAAAACCTATAGGAGGTGCAGCTACTGTTGGAAATGGAGATACTGGAGATGTATGCTGTGGTCCCTCAAAGGTACGATACATAGTAGTTGCGGATATTTCCCCCGAAAATGCATTTGGGGGGGGGGGGGGGGGGCAATATCCCACAAATATTAATTGATAAATACTGCATAATGGCCAATATAAAGCAAAATTAACAATTTTAAGGATTTTCTCTGTGTAAATCCAAGTCGCTTCTTTGCTAAACCTATATTAAAAAGTTGTATTTAATGTATGTTTTTGAGTGTTTTAAGGATTGTTGCTGTTTTTAAACAGGTTTTAATATATAGAATGGGGGAATATGGGTATTGGCGACTGGTGTTGTTTAAAACAGAATCATTAGAGATTAAAATTTATGAGCCAAAAAATATATAAAATTAACAAACAAGCTTTTTAATATATAAAAGTGGAATAAAATACAAAAAATTTCACAAGTACTGATAAAAGCATAAAAATCTTTGTAAAAGGTAAGGAATTCGGACTTAGCTTTTAAGGTAGGCAAGGGGGGTCACTACAGGGAACCCAACGCGTTTCGTCTCAATCAGACTTCTTCAGAGGGTTTTAATATATTGTTAGCTAAATAAAACAATAATATGACATAGTACATGGGTACTAGATGCATCACTATGCTATAACGTTGATCTAAAGGGTACCTTAATTGCTGTACTTACTGCCCAGGAGTGTCTGGAAAAAGCCTGTGCTAAATAGGTCAGCAATGGAAGTCATTTTGGCAAAGGGCCACACGCTGCATGGTTAACCTGTCCATGGCTGGTGTTGGTAGTGGCTGTTTGTCCCCCCAGTTAATTTATGTATACTGTTTGCATAATTTTGCAACCACAGTACACCGATTATGGATTCATGTTTATATAGTCATTAGAAGAGCATAAGATCATGTAATTTATAATGCAATTTAATATTTCTAACAATTAGAAAAGTAAGATTCTTACCCAAATATATTTTCTAGACTGCTAGCTTACAGTATTAGTTTTTTGTTTGTTTTTATACACATTATAGTATTCCAATTTAAAGATGTATCTCAGTTCTGTGCTGTTATGTGCTAGATGCTATGATAGATTACAATTTATTGTCCCACTTATTGGCAGCACATGCAAAATCTGATTCTTTATAGTGTCAAAATTACAGCGCATACCCTGATTTGTTGTAAAATTAGGTCTTATTATTTTTCTTGGCCTGCAATAACAGTGAGGCCCCAATATGCTTACTATGAAATTATATATTTTTTTTAAATGTGCCTAAAAATATAGGATATAAACCAATGTAAAAAAGAAGACTTTTAAAAGGTCCATTAATACTGGATCTCTGTGCCTTACTCACTACAAAGTGTCCACCCATACTGATACTAGGAGGTGCCACTAAGGACATCGGCACACATCCAATCCTTGCACCTAATGTAAACCAGACCTAAATGATATCCCTGCCTAATTATAGGATACCTTCTCCTTTCTTATAATTTTAATATCAACCATGTTTCTTGTAACCTCTTCATGTCTCTGACAGCTGCACATCACCCCTGTTTTATTTATATTTCAGATTTATTTTAGTATTTTTACAAACTTATTGAAAGTTTTATTTCCTGACTTGTGTAGTCACTTTTTTGTAAATTTGTCTTCCTGGGTCCTGCCTTGATAATAGGTATTACTATGACTAAGGCACACACTTCTATAACAAAAGCAAGTAAATAAATCAAGAAAGAGAATCTCAACTGTGCTAAAAAATTTACTGTATATTGAACTAACGATACCTTCATTCAATATTTAAGCAACAATTATGCTTAGACACAGCATCATTCCAGCTCATGTGGGTTTGAGAACCATTGTGACTAGGAAGCCAAGTCAGTAGCTGCCACTGGCCTGGTTACAGGACACAACAATACCTGCCATGTTTCTTCTGATCTTCCTTCTGCTGTTCACCTTTTTTCCCTGTTTTCTTCTCATTATTTTGTTCCTCCTTCAGTCTCTTGTTTCTGCCTCTGTTACGGTAACCTGCTTTCTCATTGCCTCCATTTTCTTCATCTACTTCATCATCATTATTGTCATCATCACCATCACCTCTTGGCTTTGGTCTGCATCTAGCCTTTCTCTTTCCTCGTGGTAACTCATCTTCACTGCTATTATCGTCACTGTCATTTTTAATCTGAGATGCTTTTTGAGATGACTTTTTGCCTCCTATATTCCTTTTTGTGTTCTCTTCATCTTCTTCATCTGTGAGAGAATGGCACATTAACAACAATGCAGTGTAACAAGTACAGACGCAAATACAAATATCCAAGTTATTGTCGCTTTAGCATATGGAATAATCAGTAAAGCTGGTGCCTCTGTTTCAGTCTTCTGGTATCCTGGGAATAGAACAGAAGCAGTGTGACTGTGCACTGGGACTTTTAAAATCTTTTAGCTCTTCTGCATTTACTTTTAAAAATAGTAAAATAAAAAACATGGAAACCCCTACCGAGTTCCTAATTCTTCTATCAGTTCTTATTAACAACCTACAGTAGATACAGGTATAACATTAACCAAAGCCTAGTCAAACTTTAGCTGTAGCCTTTCACTCAACCTAAAATGAGCCATGGTAGCACAACAGTCAACAGTAAGTCAACAGGCAACAGTAAGGCTATCACTTACTTTATAACTTGTGGTAAAACAGATAGCTATTTTATTACTAATGTAGGATTACCCTTGTAATAGCATATTTTGTACTAGTGGAAATGGATATAGTTTAGATTGCTTTCTATAAAAATGTGACTATTGTACGATATACAGTACATAGACTAGTCCTATATTTAACCTCTTACAAAGGTGTGAGGGACCCACTAATGTCTTACAAAAGCTCACGTAACCTTTGTAGAATCTGTCTGGGCTACATGTTGTATAATTTGCTCTTAGTAATTACATCATACATATTTGATATACATAATAGGGATATTTGGAGTCACCCAGAACTTGTGACCTTTACAAACAGTGTCACAAAATATATCTTACTAAAAATGAGAGAGGGTGGAAATTGCTATGATTATTCTGACTTTTATTTTACAAAGCAGTAAATTGTTCAAATTATTGTCTGATAATTTAAAGACATTTATATACTATTTTGTAGTTTCCTCTTTTTCCCCCCTAATGTACTCCATGTGACCCTTACAGGACATCAGAGCGGTCTGTATTACAGGTGTCACCATTACAGATCCGTACATTTTTAAAATGGTCTATGTGCACCAAACCGATTGCTTAATTTGTACCTAAGCAAACCAAATCTGGGGAGCTATGCAATATGAAGTTCTACACCTGCCTGCAAAATATGGAACATTTTGTAAATATAATTTTACAATACTGCTAATTAAACTAGCACATCTAAGATGTGTGGTGACATAAACACACTTGTGTCTTAACCACAGTGTTTAGGGAAATATTGTACTGTATGTACATTACTTGATGACCCCTAGAATCTGACAAGCAGGAACAATCCTTTCTGGTCATATGAATGCATGGATGATTTCGCAATAAATTTGGGTACAAAATACTTGCTATGTGAAATGTCAAAGTTACATATATACTGTATCTCTATTTCAAATAGTTTTTCTTTTTCTTTTACTGTAACAGGTTAATTTCCTCAGATACTGTATTTTCCTGTGTAATCTCCATTTCCCACCTACTCAATCCAGCAGGCTATTGTAATAATGTTCCCAAATGGCAAAGCTAAGGAAGCAGACATTCATCTTCATAAAACTTATGAAATAAGTCCAACTGGCAGCTACAACTCAGCTTTGTACTATCAAACACCATTTGTAGTTTCCTAAAGGTTTTTTTTTTTTTTTTTAATAAAAATGTAGTCATCTTTGAAATTTGCTGTAGAAAGCACTTGCTAAATGGTGCATTAAATGTACAGTATTTGCAGTTTAGCTGGTCCATTCTTTTCTAAAGAAATAAGATACAGTACTGTTACAGTATTTTTGGAGAACTGTATGTTTAAGTTTGGAGTGTACTTTATATAACATAATTATTTTATGTTAAATGAATATGCAATTGTTCATTATAGATTAAAATATTTAATGTGATAACTAAAATGCATTAATTAATAGAAATTAACATACTATCTTCAAATATAAACATAATCTATATACTTTACAAAATACAGTTGGACTTAAAATACAACATAAATTGCATAATCCTCGCAACCTGTTTGAGCAACATTCCCTACAACGCTAAGAAACTTGTACAGTAGTTACTTTGACTTACAGCCCACCCCATTAATAGATTAGTTTTTTTAGCGCTGGTGTTAGTGGTTGTAACAATTATTGTCTATTATGCTAGAATTTTTTACTTGTTTTTCAGGGTTTGCATAGTTCTGTAGAACATATTGATGCTATACACCGTAAATGTTAAGAATAGTACACATTATCAGGCTTGCTTAAGAGAATACTCACCATCTGTATCTGAATCAGTATCCAGATGTCCATCAATTTCAATGCCAACTGCAAAAAAATGGAAATTGCATGTAAACATTTGTAGGGCATTTTATTATGTTTTACCCAAAACAAATATATTAAATGGTTTGTTATTGAAATATTAACATGCTACAGACACCGTGCAAACATTTTTTACATATTTTTATTATTCTTTTTATCATCATCTTTAAAACATATTCAAATACCCCCACCTCATTGTAATCCACAGTACTATGTTTATAGCAATTAAAGACAGTACTTTATTTTATCTACTCACCATCTTCCATTATAATCTCTAAACGACTTTTCTTTTTTTTCCCCATTATGAGTTCTGAATAGACAACTACTGAATCAGCCTGGACAGCAGGCACTCTCTCCAAAGATTGTGGCTAATGTGATTGGGTTTTCTTAGTGTTTTGTTGGCAACACATTTTACGACTTTCTCTTTTTGAGTCTGGTGCCTGCATTCAGCTGGAGCCTGATATATTGACGGATCTGCCTTTCATTTTCATCCTGCCCTGCACCTGTGCTATTGGGTTACACTGCATATTACTTAAACATGAAGGAAAGCGTGGAGATCAGATGGAGTACCTTGCAGTCTTTTAATACAGAATTCATGACTTTAATCTCCGATTGTAGTATTGTTAAAGTTATGTTATCACTTTATTTGTAAGCCGTTCACAAGGAATCCGGATATATGTACAGATTTAGTCATTCTCAGATCGTATAAATTCTATGATATACTTTATAGGTAAGGTAATTCATATTTGTGCCTCTTTTAAGTCTTTCATTTATTTATTTCGCTTTTCTAAGGCACTATGGGCCTGATTCATAGCTGTATGTAAACGGCATGCAATGTGGATGTTAACATGGTTGAGCAATTGTGCATGTGCAACAATTCCTAAAACTTGTATTGCACATGCCTTACACAAACTGTATGTGCTATTGGCATTGCTGCACGCTATCAGAAATATTGTGAAAGAGTGATGGGCGTTCCTGGGCGGGGACTGGAGAGTGGCTAAGAATGCAGACCAAAATGGTCCGTTCAGTGGGCGTGATATAGGAATGCCACCGGCGTGTCAATGAAAGTAGCTGCATACACAGACACACAACCACAGGCATAGGAGGCCATCATCAAGAGGAGAATCTGCACCGCCATACGGCTGGTTCAAGTATGGATAGTGCGACTGATGACTGTGGCATCTAAGAACACACCAATCAGTATTACTGCATGCACAGACACTGAAAACGGGCATCTCAGTTCTTGCATAGATACATGCAAGGGAAGGAGTTTGTAGCAGCTTTTGCTTAAAGTTGCAGACGGGCAACCGAAATAGGTGCAACTTCTTGAGCTTCTGCATCCAACTCAGAATCAGGCCCTATGTTTTAAATACTAAATTATTTCACAGACACAAATATTACCTTAAAATAAGAGGGATGATCTTGAATCTAACATTTACCAATTTTATTTTGCTTGAAAAATGCTTCATTAAATTTTTTAAGTTTGTAAATTTGACTTATAGATGATCAATTCTATGTAGTTGAGAGTTGCTACTACATACAGTATGTTATTCTAGCATGCATACTACATTCCTCTGTTTTGAAATCAACAATGGGTTGCGGCTATGCTTGAGTTCTATGAATATTTTCATCTTTGTTACTGTTAAAGATTGCTGATTGTGTGATAGGTACCCCAAAGCTATTATTTGGAAAAGCCAAACATGTGTTCTGATATATATATATATATATATTTCATGTTTCATTTAGGTCTATCGATGACATTTCATTTTACATTGGTGCCGTTCACTATGGTAAAGGCCATCCATATATTATGTTTAAATATTTTACTATAAATAAGAAATCCCAGTTTATAAATAATAATAGTAATAAGCACAGATTAATTAAATTTGTAAGAAGTAACTTTAACAATAACTACTTGGAAAAAGAAAGTATTAGAACTTCTCTTTTGGAAATAAGAGATGTGACATGCTTCGTACAGCATGTAATATCATGTACCTTTATAGCTGACAGAACAAAATAATGGTTACGTTTACCAATATTTGATTCTGGTAGATTTTGTATTTTTGGTATATTTGTGTTTGATTTTCATTCAATTTTGCAATTTATAGATTTACTAAAGACAAAACGGAATGTAAAATTGAATATACAGAATCTACTTCAAAATTGAATATCGGCAAAACATTGGTACTTTTACATAGACGAATATAGGATACCCTGATTTACTAATATTCGATTTGAAAATCAAACAAAAATCAAACACAGAATCGACAAACAGTACAAATCCCCAAACAATACACTAATAGAAGACAGGCGATTTTAGCTTCTAGACAACATTCTATTCAAAAACCTGAATTTAAATGTCTATAAAAGTAGAGATGATGGTTGCTATGGCAGTGTTTTTGCAATTGAGCAATTTTTGGTAAGTTGTGCATTCATATGTTTCATGCTTTTTATCTCCCAAAGTCTTAGAGCGATACCGAGTGCTTACCTTTACACAGAGTGTTTGACAGGCACCATTGGTGGGCATTGATGGTGGAGTGGTTCCAAAAACACAGGCGTGTTGCAGACGGTTTTTGAGTGTGTCATTGGGTACGCCTGCAAATTCGTACTCAAGCTGCATGCCTCCAGTGTCTCTGTTCAGGCTGTCGTGCTGTGTGGACATTGATTTAATGCTTATTATCTAAGGATGTATGTGTGCACTGGGAATGTGTACACAGTTGCTGTACCCTTGCAGTTGCTCCACTGGGCACCTCTGTACCTTTCAGGGCTGCTGGGTTGTTAATAGATTTGCACATCCTCAACATGCACAATCACCATAGCGTCCAACAATGAATCAGGCCAGATATTAATAATGCATGTCGACCATTAGTAGTCAACCTATTAACTGTAGACCTATTTAGTGTACCGCAGATCTATAGACTGCATACCGTACAGTATGTAGATAACAGTTCTTCACATGATTTTCAGTACCAGATTCACTATACAGCAGTGGCGGATTTACCGCTAGGCACCCTAGGCACACGCTTAGGGCCCGGCGAGTCCCAGGGGCCCGGCCGCTGCCGATGATGGAGCAGCGCTGCGGAGAGGACTTTTTTTCCAAAATAGATCTGACTCTGAGCAGTGAGCACTGTGAGCAGGCCGGGCCCCAGCAGGCTGTCAGTGCACACTGATTGGACAGCTGCTGCTGGGAGTCTGCACCTGCTACACAGCATGCTTGTCTCTCAGCGTCCATCTGAGGCCCCGCCCACTGAAAGCCCGGCGGCCACTGCCCTCACCAACACCCCTCGCTGTGTCCCTCTTACCCGGGCAGTTCCTCACCCGACCGACAGTGACCTTGGCAGGCTGCAGCGGCAGTCATGGTTATTGGCGCCGAGGTCACAGCACCGGACAGCACTACAATAAATAAAACGCTGCATAAACTACAGCTCCCATCAGCCCTTGCTGCCGAAGCTCACAGCAGCTAGGGCTGCTGGTAGCTGTAGTTTATGCAGCATTTTATTTATTGTAGTGCTGTCCGGTGCCGGACCCCGGTGCCAATAACCGTGACTGCCGTTGCTGCCTGCCAAGGTCATTGTTGGGCGTCACTACGGGTAAGGACATTCCCGGGGGAGGGGGAGATTTACACAGGTGCTACATCTACAAGTGAAGTTTATTCTATATAGGTATATAGAATACAGATTGGCAAAATGCTGGATTGGACGGACACGTAATGATTGACGGTGGGTAGTAGCTTTCTTCCTTCGGGCTAGCCACATCCCACGCTACTAACCACACCCCCTGTGCAGACCACCCCCCCACTTTCAGTGAGGTGGGGACGTGCCGCTGTCAGGGAGGTGGGGATGTAATGTGTAAAAAGGGGGACGCTGTCTGCCGTAATGTGTAAAAAGGGCACACTGTCTGCCATAATGTGTAATAAGGGGACGCTGTCTGCCGTAATGTGTAAAAAGGGGGACGCTGTCTGCCGTAATGTGTAAAAAGGGGGACGCTGTCTGCAGTAATGTGTAAAATGGGGGATGCTGTCTGCCGTAATGTGTAAAATGGGGGATGCTGTCTGCCGTAATGTGTATTAAGGGGACGCTGTCTGCCGTAATGTGTAAAAAGGGGGACGCTGTCTGCCGTAATGTGTAAAATGGGGGGCGCTGTCTGCCGTAATGTGTAAAAAGGGGGGCGCTGTCTGCCGTAATGTGTAAAAAGGGGGACGCTGTCTGCCGTAATGTGTAAAAAGGGGGACGCTGTCTGCCGTAATGTGTAAAAAGGGGGATGCTGTCTGCCGTAATGTGTAAAAAGGGGGACGCTGTCTGCCGTAATGTGTAAAAAGGGGTATCTGTCCGCCGTAAGGTGTAAAAGGGGCTCTACCTGGTGTAGTGGTGCTACTGTGCGGCGTAATTTGAATAATGGAGACTACTGTGCACCGTTATATAAATTGGTATTATTTTGTGGCCACACCCCTTCCCCACGAAGCCACGCCCCTATATTTTTTGCGCACACCTAAGGCGTACACTGCCCCTGTTTTACATGGGGGGGGGGCTCCGATGCTGTTTCTTGCACACAGTGCTAAAATGTCTAGTTACGGCACTGTTGCTAGGTATCCATCTCTCTGGCCCTGAGCAGGTCCCCCTCACCAGATCCTCTCCAGGGGTGAGGGGGTGGACTTGGATGGGATGGGGGGCCCAAAGCATTTTGTCGCACCTGGGCCCACTGCTCACTAGTTCCGCCACTGGCGGGATGTGCCGCTGTTAGTGAGGCGGTGATGTAAAGAGAATAAGTCAGGAATGAAAATATAGTGTTATGAGTTGTTTGAGGGGGATCAGTATGTGATCCCATGTGCCAGAATGCCGGCAGGGGGGTGAGCGCACTGAAGCCCTTTGCAGGCTCATTGCGCTCGCCACGCTGTGGGCTCGGTGGCGAGCTTAGCTTGCCGCAGGTTCTATTCTCCCTCTATGGGTGTCGTGGACACCCATAGAGGGAGAATCACCTACTTCACCGGTATAACGGCAGTGGTATAGTACCCCTTTCGGGATCCCGGCGTCTGTCTTGAGACACCCGGGATCCCGACGAGCGGTATTGTAACCGCATACCGTTTGAATAGTGGGGCCCCCAAAATGGTGTCTTGCTTAGGGCCCCATGAAGTCTAAATCCGCCTCTGCTATACAGTGCTATGATTTTAGCATAGGTTGTAGTTGCTTTTTTTCATTTTATTTACTTCAAAGTCCACATGTTCAAAGGCATATTATGCATAAAGCTATTAGTAACATTCAAAAAAGTGTTCTGAAACTAATCTACATAAAGCAGTGATTCCCAGAACCAGGGGCATGCCTTTGGATGCATGGACTTAATAAATGGCTGCAGAGGAAGCCATCTAAGGTATATGGCACATATAGAACCCATGAGCTGATCCCATTAATCCAACAGCCCCTGGACTGGGGACTTAAAAATCAGGAGCATGGCCAGGAGGCGTGGCTGCATCCAGAGATGGAAGACAAGGTGTCCCCCCCTCCACCGATTCGACCAAAGAAGAGTTCTGCTTCCATAAAAGGGTGGCATCACAAGTGCCAGGAGGTGTGGCTATCTGCTTAAGACTGTGACCGTGTATTACTAGTGGGACATTCTGACCTAAATCTGTGAGTAACTTTTCCATTCTTCCAGCATAAATCATTTGGGTATCAAAAAGTTGTGAGACCAATCACTAGTTCCCCTCTTCAGGTCTGAAGACCTTTCACTATCAAATTATTCACAGGCTGAGTCCAATGAAATGTACTTACTGGTGGTTAACACACAATTTTTATAATACACTAGTTAAAAGCCCATCGAAATGACAGACATCAGTGATGGATTATATGTGTGTGTGTGGGAAGGGGGGGGGGGCGGGGGGACAGTTTCTACTCACACAGGAGCTTGCGGGTTTCTGAAACTCCTGCTGCCGAGAGCTGGGGCTCTTTTATGCTGATCAGGTGTGTGTGTGTGTGTGTGTGTGTAGGTAGGTGCCACAGGCGCACCATAGAGATGAGGAGCAGCATTAGCCTTTTTACAATAAAAAATATATATATCTCCTATATAATAGCCCAGATCTGTGACTTTGTGATTCATTTGCTAACGCTGGGCGGAGTCACAACACTGGGCGGAGTTAGTCAAATGAGTCACAGATCTGGACAAATCTACAGGAGACTAGGAGCAGAAGCAGATGGTATGGGCATGGCACAGGCAGGGGTGCACACCTCCCTGCTTTCTGCAGGAGCTTTCTTCAGGCAGAAGGAGGGACACACACTCGGCGAAAAGGGGGCGTGGCTTCACGGGAGGGCTCCCATTTTCGTCAGTGAGGGGGCATGCCCAGCACTCTGTGAGCTGCTGGCATGCCCTCAGGGGCTGATTATGAGTCCGGGGGGCCCAGGGCACTTGAGACAGGGGAGCCCTATCACATTGCTGTGCCTGCTGTGGTTGGGGGGCGTGGCCTAATCGCGGTTCGCGCGGCCACGCCCCCTTATGCAAATTCCGATTTTTATTTTTTTAATGGGATTTTGGCCCCTCAGCTAGCGCTAAATACAGAGGAGGTGGTCGCTCCCCCCTACACACCCGCACAGGCAGAAGAAAGCAGGGAGACTGCTGCCTCCCTGTAACACCACAGACCTGCCAACACGCAGCAGCGTGTGCTGACTGTAGCACAATGCTGCCGTTGTTGCTGGCAGTACGGGGGGGGGAGCTTCTGAGCTGGGACAGAGCTACTCCAGCCGGGGGGGCCCCTAAAACTGTGGGGCCAACGGTACGTACCCCCTGCCCCCCACCTTAATCCGGCTCTGCTGCTGGAACCCCCCCTTAATCCGTACCCCCTAATGCCCCCTCTCCCTCTGTCTCCACTATTCACCGCTGCTCTGCTAAGCAGAACAGCGAGTACAGGAGCTTTCCAACTGCCCCCCCCCACCGCGGGACACTGCGACCCGCGGGTGGGACAGCGGGACAGACCCCAAAAAATGGGACTGTCCCGCGAAAATCATGACATTTGGGAGGTATGGGGGTGTGTGAGGGGTATGTCATACAGACAGACGGGCACCGGCTCACTGTGTGCTTGACCCCCCACATCGGCATACTCAGCAGGGTCTCTCTGGCGCAGTGGAGCTTCACTTTCTGGCACACTCCACGCTTCTTAGCTGCAGTTTTGTGGGGCACCTGCCGCTGTGCAGGTTCCGTACTGCCTCTGTTATCTCCAGCCCCGGCAACCCCACCGCTATCTGCAGCGCTGCCACCCGCAGTGAGGTGCGCCCAGCTCATTCACACACTTTAGCTGGCGGGTAGCGCTGCAGAAATCCGAGCTGCTTGCAGGCTCCGACCCACTACTCCCTCCAGCCGCAGCGTCTCCTGGGAGCTAACCAGTCACTCCCAGTCTCCCCTTACCACAGTGCCCGGCAGCCGCGAGGTCCGCGCCACGTGCATGCTATGACCCCCTCCTCCCTCCAGCCGCAGCATCTCCTGGGGGCTAACCAGTCATTTCCAGTCTCACCTTACCACAGTGCCCGGCAGCTGCGCGAGGTCTGCGGTGTGTGACTGAGGAGGGGGGGAGGGATGCGGACGGGCAGAGGAAGCAGGACTCCAGCCTGAGAGAGTCAGCCATGCCAAGTCTCCAGCAGCAGCAGATCCCAACAGGTTGGAGTGGAACAGCAGCAACCAGCAGCAGTGACTCCGGTAAGACACATCTGTCTGTCACCACTGTTTTGTCCCTAATACCAATCTCTCCCGTGCCCTGTGTTCTGTCATGTCCCTGTCACCCCTGGCCTTGCCCTGCCACCCTTATCCTGGCCCTTTCACCCTTATCCTGGCCATTTCACCCTTATCCTGGCCCTGTCACCCTTATCCTGGCCCTGTCACCCTTATGCTGGCCCTGTTACCCCTATCCTGGCCCTGTCACCCCTGTGCTTGCCCTGTCAACCCTATACTGGCCCCGTCACCCCTGTCCTGGTCCTGCTGCCCCTACCCTGGCCCTGTCACCCCTATCCTGTCCCTGTCATTTCTGTCCTGGCCCCGTCGCCCCTGTCCTGGCCCCGTCACCCCTGTCCTGGCACGTCACCCCTGTTCTGACCCTGTCACCCCTGTCCTGGCCCCGTCAACCCTGTTCTGACCCTGTCACCCCTGTCCTGGCCCTGTTACTGCATACCCTCCAACTACCCTTTATGGCATGTACAGTACCTGCAGCGCCTCCAGACCTCTCCCCAATGCACCACAACTCCGCACCTTCCCCTCCACCACATGCGGCACTCCACCCCTCCCCCACATGCTGTGCCTCCAGACCCCCTACACCACCCGCAGCTCCCACTCCTCCGCCCCTTCACCACCCACAGCACCTCCAGGCCCCCTCCACCACTCACCCCCCTTATATGTCTCCCCCCACACCTGCCCCCTCCACCCGCAGCATCTGCAGACACCCTCCTCCATCCGCGGTCCCCCCCTCACCCACCCCTCCCCCACCAATGGCACCCCCGCACTTGCCCCTCCACCACCTGCAGCACCTCCGGACCTCCTTTCCCATCCGCCGCACCACCCGTACCTGCCCCTACCCTACCCATGGTGCCTGCGGTCCCCTACCCCACCCCCGGCACTCCCGTCCCTTCCCATCCCACAGCACCTCCGGAACCCTTCACCCATCCACAACATCCCCACACCTGCCCCTCTCCCACCTGTGGCACCCCTGCCCCTCCCCCACCTGCAGTGCCTCCAGACCCCTCCCCCATCTGCATCCCCCACTCTTCTGCCCCTCCCCCACCCGCAGCACCTCCCGAACCTTCCCCATCCGGGCCCCACCCCCGCTTCTGCCCCCCCTCCACCCGCAGCATCTACAGACACCATCCGCAGTCCCCCCCGCACCTGCTACATTCTGTACATCGTGCCCTGCAGGTGCTGTTCACGCCGTCGCTAGGGGCTGCGCCTCCTTCACCATCGCACGCCCTTTCATTGTGCAATATTTAACCACTAACAAAGGAATGCAGGTAATACTCCATATAATACAAATATTAAACCCCAGAAAGGCATGCAAGGGTTAAGGGGGCGTAGCCCCTTGCGACGGTGTGAAGAGCGCCCTTGGGGCGCGTTGAAGCACCTAGTATATATATATATATATATATATATATATATATATATATATATAAGGGTTGTATATCTGCAATGGGAAGGCTGCAAGTTCACCAGTCGTCGCACAGCCCTTGACCAGTCTGGTGGTAGAGGATGCCAGTAGCGACCAGCAGCTGGCCAGAGGAGTCTGAGCATGGCCTCTGTGGGGTGTGAGGGGGGTAAGTATATCTAAAGTTGCTGAATCAGTTATCTGCCTCCTTCTTACCCTCATCACATGCAGCCCCAGCACTGACCCTTCCTCCTCATGGTCACAGCACTGCTCACCCCACACAGGATCTTGCCCCTTCCTGCGGACTGATTCACCTTCTCCCCCCACCGGTATGTGGCCACGTGTCCCCCTTGCCTCCTTTTGATGGTTCCTGTAACTGCTGCTACTTGATTCTGAGTCCCGGGATGGCAAGTAACCTGGGGTTGCAGCATAGTATATGGAGGAGCGGGGTGCAGAGTGTGCGGTATATGGCAGGAGCAGTATATGGAGGGGGGTGCAGAATATGGAAGAGGATGGGGGTGCAGTGTATATAGGGGCAGTATATGGTGAGGCGTGCAGTGTAGATAGAGGTTTGTGTGTGTGTGTGTGTGTGTGTGTGTGTGTGTGTGTGTGTGTCTCAAACAGAGCTCCGTTGGGTGCACTCTAGTGGTTGCTGGCGGCACCACAGAGTGAAGGAGCAGCGTTCGTCTTTTCTATGTGTGTGTGTGTATGTGTGTGTAATACTATATTTAAAAAATCTTTATCTCTCTCTCCACTGTCCCTACCTGCAACTACCCCCACTCTCCACCTCCCCAGTCCCTACCCTCCCTCTTTCTCTCTCAGCCCAGTCCTTCTCTCTGTATACTGCAAGTGTGAAACGGTCAGATCATTATTATAAAGCAGCAGCAGGTTAGGACTAGAGATGAATCCGAACCGCTCCGAAATTGTGGGATCTGAGGGAGTCGAGCCAGGGCTTGGACCTGCCCCGGCTATCTCAGATCCCAACCCAAGATGAAACCACGAGATCCCGTGTTTCCATAAACTTTAATGGGACTACACAGTGGCCTGCACCATGCAAATGACACCGCTGCCTGCATTGCCGACACCCGCATTGCCGACACAGCTGCCTGCACTGCTAACACCCCCACACTGCCAGCACTCTAGCAATGCCGACACTGCCAGCATCCCTGCACTAAGGATATTGCCAGTACTCCTGCACTGCCGACACAACCAGCAACCCTGCACTGCTGACTCAGCCGGCACCCCCAAACTGCTGACAACCCAGCACTCCCATGTTGCTGACATTTTTCAGCACCCTTGCACGGATTACACTGCCAACACTCCTGTACTACCGATACACCAGCACCCCAGTAGTAAGGACACCACCGGCGACCCAGCACTGAGGACGCTGCTAGCACTGCAGACACTGCCGGCACCCCTGCAGTGAGGACACTCCTTGCACCCCCACACTGCCGACGCAACCAGCAGTACCAACTCCACCAGCAACTCCGCATGAAGGACACTGCGGGCACCCCCGCACTGAGGACACCATTATCACTGCAGACACTGCCGGCACCCCTGCAGTGAGGACACCCCTGGCACCCCCGTACTACCAACAAAACCAACAGTACCAACTCCGCCAGTAACTGTGCATCGAGGACACTGCCTGCACTGAGGACACCACCATCACTGCCAACACCACCAGCACCCCAGCAGTACGGACACCGCCATCAACCCCACACTGAGGACACTGCCAACACTGCCAGTACCCCTGCAGTGAGGACACCCCTGGCACCCGCACACTGCTGACACAGCCAGCGGTAACGACATTGCCGGCAACCCCACAATGAGGACTCTGCCAGCACCACTGCACTACCGACACTCCCGCACTGTGGACATTGCTGGCATCCCCTGTCACAGTAAGTGCACTATTGGTGTATCTTTTTAAGCAATGTATCCAGCACTGTATCCGACCCGAGCTGTATCCCATACTGTATCCAACCCAAACTGTATCCGACCCACACAGTATCCAACCCACACTATATCTGACCCGTAGTATATTCTGCACTGTATCTGACCTGCAGTGTATCCTACACTGCATTCAACCCACACTGTATCCAACCTGCACTGTTTCCAACTCGCACTGTATACCACACTTTATCCAACCAGTAATATATCCTGCACTGTATGTAACCAGCACTGTAACCAACTCACGCTTTATTCTGCACTGTATCCAACCTGCACTGTATTATGCACTGTATCCAACCCACACAGTATCCAACCAGCACTGTATCCAACCCACTCTATATCGCGCACTGTATCCAACCTGTCCTGTATCCCGCACTGTATCCAACCCACACTGTATACCGCAGTTTAGCCAGCCAGTCTTTGGCCAATATTGGAGAAAACAATATTGTGAGCTGTGAAGTGGTAAAATTGAGTGGAAATGACTGGAAATTAAGTGATTTTAGCTTTTTTTGTACATTTTTTCAAAAGAATCCAAACCCAAAGCCAGTCATGGCAGTTTGGCAAATTCAAATACAAAGCTGTCTGATGAATCAGAACCAAAACCAAATCCAGCAAAAATGCACATCCCTAGTGAGGTGGCTGTAACATCTGCATGCAGTATCACTTTCACCTGTGACAGATTGCAGCACATAAAAGAGTAATTTGGTCCATTGGGCGCCCCCTATTGACCGCCAATGCACATAACAGAGGTGAGGAGCAGCATTAGCCTTTTAGGATGGATTTATAATAGATGAGGCACATGTTATTCCAGCACCATCCAGTGCTCCTATTGTGCTTTGTTTCGAGGATCTCATGGTTAATCATATTAGTTTTAAAGGAAACACATTTTGTCCCATAGTCTCTTTCTCTGAAACATTTGCCTCACTTAAAAGTAAAAACATTTTTGCTGCTTGTTTTCACTAAAAACAATTAGATAAATTAAGAGCTTGAGATGACTCAACCTTATGGTCTGAGACTTGGTTTTTGTCAGCTGATTTAATGTTATCTTTGTTACGGTTCTAATTTGTATACCTCATTATTTCACTAGTGATTCATCCATTGTCTGGACATTGATATTTTACTTTTCCAGTACTACTCGACAACTTCTTTTGTGCATCATTCTTCACCTAAAAGGTCGCTACCGAAGGAGCTAAATTAATAATGTGGAGGAGTGGGTAAAACAAATTAATCATCTGTGTCAATAATTGATAAAATGTTTGAGCCAAACTATCTTTGACATTGTATTTTTCTGCTCTCAAATAAACGATATTGTAGACCACTTACATAACTATTTTGTATTTTCAATACTTTCACATCTTTAAGTCTTAAATAAAAATAAACAGAAGGAAAGTGTAACCTGATGATACAAAACAAGCGACATGTGTTTTAATTATTGATGCCATATTGTGTTGCCTTTCCCTGTATTTGTTTAACACAAGGCCGGAGACAAGTAATCTAGAGGTTATCAGCTTTTCACTATTCTACAAAGTGTCATGTTGATCTCCCTTCCTCTACTAATTTGGCTTTTCAAGTAAATTCTATTTTAAGTTTCAATTTGCTAAAATGCAAGTACTTTGGTTTAGTAGAGTATAGATAACAAGACGTTTGACATCACTCACACAGTTAACGTGAAACATTAGGAAAGAACAGCACAGAAGCAAATCACGCAGTCTCTTACTATGCAGTGTAATTATACTCTGACAACTTGCTTTAACTAACATTACACACGGAAGTGAATTGTGCAGCTTGTAATATGATTTCTTTGGAAAAATTGGGGGAAATCAAATTAATACTTTATGGTTTGAAAATGTAGTATATCGACGCTATTTAAAAATAATTCCATTCCATTTAAATTAAGTAATTAAACTTTATTGTATTTTTAGAAGTTTAAGCATGATCTGACATGCCAGAACATAAATGAGTGATGTCAACATATATCTTCCTGTAGGGAGGAGCTGCTGTTGGAAGGATCTTTCATTTGGGCACATCTATTTCTTGACCATGAGGAGGGCATGACTGCTAGATCCAGGCATTACTCAAAATACTTAGATCTATGGGTCGGTAATGATACTATGCTCCTGCTGGAGCAAAATTATAATGGGCCCATAAGTTCTATCCAGCTTCCGATACAAAAGGCCTTTATGACCATCATGAGAGCTGCTTTAGTGCAACACTTGACACATCAGAGCTAATCATCAGAACTTGTCTATTCTTCTGTATCTGAAAAAGGGGTGCTCTGTCTGCTATATCTTAAAGGGGTGCTCTGCTGTATCAGCCCAGGAGGGGTGCTCTTTCTGCTGTATTTGAAAGGGGTGCTTGCTCTGCTATACCAGTCCAGGCAGGGGTGTTCTGTATCTAAAAAGGGGTGCTCAGCCTGCTGTTTCTGAAAAAGGGGTGCTCTGTCTGCTGTATTTGAAAAAGGGGTGCTCTGTCTGCTGTATCTTAAAGGGGTGCTCTGCTGTATCATTCCAGGCAGAGTGCTCTGTCTGCTGTATTTCAAAAGGGGTGCTCTGCTGTATCAGTCCAGGCAGGGGTGCTCTGCCTGCTGTATCTAAAAAAGGGGTGCTCTGACCAGAGCCGCCATCAAGGGAGTGCCCTGTGTACTGTTGTCCTGGGCCCGGCCACTCTGACAGAGTGGAGGGCCCGGGCTGCTCAACCAGATAGCCGTGGCTATTCCCAGTGGCTGTGCCGCCGGTGACACTGACCGCGGCTATTACAGACAGTCATTCCCCTCCGCCGCCGGTCACAATCACTCAGCAAGCAGCAGCTTGCTGTTTATTTATTTATTTATTTATTAACAGTTTTTTATATAGCGCAGCAAATTCCGTTGCGCTTTACAATTTGAAATAGCAATAACAAAATGGGTGATTAAAACAGTCAGAGGTAGGAAGGCCCTGCTCGCAAGCTTACAATCTATAGGGAAATAGGCATGTGTACATAAGGAAAGGTGCTATCTATTGCATAGAATGAGAAGACATGTGAGGATGTGTGTGGACTGTACAGAGTGGATGCAATTTGATAGGAAGGTTTATGAAAGTTATGTGAGCGGTTCTGGAATTTTATATGCTTGCCTGAAGAGGTGAGTTTTCAGGGAACGCTTGAAGGTTTGGAGACTAGAGAGTCTTATTGTGCGTGGTAGGGCATTCCACAGAGTGGGTGCAGCCCGATGAAAGTCCTGCAATCGTGAGTGGGAGTGAGTAATGAGTGTGGATGAGAGACGCAGGTCTAGTGAAGAGCGAAGAGGTCGGGTTGGGAGATATTTTGTGATAAGCGAAGTGATGTACGTTGGTGTAGTTTGGTTAATGGCCTTGTGTGTGAGCAAAAAGTATTTTATATTGAATGCTGTAGAGGTAACCAATGGAGGGACTGACAGAGTGGATCTGCAGACGATGTACGTCTAGCGAGGAAGATAAGCCTCGCCGC
Organism: Pseudophryne corroboree; assembly: GCF_028390025.1. NCBI lineage: Eukaryota > Metazoa > Chordata > Amphibia > Anura > Myobatrachidae > Pseudophryne > Pseudophryne corroboree. Next base: position 284,740,136 of record NC_086448.1, read on the forward strand.
TGCATTCAGAATGGATTGTAGTGGTGAGAGTCTTGTTTTGGGAAGACCAGTTAGGAGACTATTGCAATAATCAATGCGGGAGATAATGAGAGCGTGGATTAGAGTTTTAGCAGTGTCTTGTGTAAGGTATGGTCGTATTTTGGATATGTTTTTTAGATGCATGTTACATGATCTTGAGACAGATTGAATGTGGGGAACAAAGGACAGATCAGAGTCAAGGATGACACCTAGGCAGTGAGCTTGTGGGGTGGGGTGGATAGTCGAGTTTTCAACAGTGATAGAGATATCAGGTTGGTACCTACTATTGGCCGGTGGAAATATAATTAACTCTGTCTTTGAAATATTCAGTTTGAGGTGGCGAGATGACATCCAAGATGAAATGTCAGAAAGGCATTCAGTGACACGGTCCAGCACAGATAGGGACAAGTCAGGTGAGGATAGGTAGATTTGAGTATCATCTGCGTACAGATGATACTGAAAACCAAAAGAGCTGATTAGTTTACCAAGAGATGAGGTATAGATAGAGAAAAGCAGAGGACCCAAGACTGAGCCTTGCGGTACTCCAACTGAAAGAGGTAGCGAAGAGGAGGTTTAATAAAGTTTTTTCTATCCGGATACGGTGCGGCGTGACGTCATGATGTCACACCGCGTCAGTGAAGAGGAGCCGCGAAGAGCTAGGGACAGGAGGCCAGGATCAGACAGCATGGCATAGAGGACTCTCAGGGCAGATTTGGAAAGGTAAGTATCTGTTTGTTGTGTGTTTGTGACCATGAGAAGTGGGTCCGGGGCTGGCTCAGCAATACATGGTGCAATGTGTCTCAGTGCTTTACCTGGTGCAATGTGTCTCAGTGCTTTACATGGTACAATGTGTCTCACTGCTCTACCTGGTGCAGTGTGTCTCAGTGCTTTACCTGGTGCAATATGTCTCAGTGTTTTACCTGGTGCAATGTGTCTCAGTGCTTTACATGGTGCAATGTGTCTCAGTGCTCTACCTGGTGCAATGTGTCTCAGTGCTCTACCTGGTGCAATGTGTCTCAGTGCTCTACCTGGTGCAATGTGTCTCAGTGCTCTACCTGGTGCCATGTGTCTCAGTGCTCTACCTGGTGCAATGTGTCTCAGTGCTCTACCTGGTGCAATGTGTCTCAGTGCAATACCTGGTGCAATGTGTCTCAGTGCTCTACCTGGGGAAGTGTGTCTCAGTGCTCTACCTGGCGCAAAGTGTGTAACGTGCTTTACCTGGCGCAAAGTCTATAACGTGCTCTACCTGGCGCAATGTGTCTCAGTGCTCTACCTGGCGCAATGTGTATAATGTGCACTGCCTGGTGCAAAGTGTATAACGTGCTCTGCCTGGCACAAAGTGTATAACGTGCTCTGCCTGGCGCAAAGTGTATAATGTGCTCTGCCTGGCGCAAAGTGTATAACGTGTGTGTTGGGGGGGGGGCTGCCTATTTTTTCAGTCCCGGGCCCCACAATTTCTGGTGGCAGCCCTGGCTCTGACTGCTGTATGTGAAAAAGTGGTGCTCTGCTGCATCTGAAAGGGGTGACCTGTCTGTCCATCTAGGGGCTCCGCCCCAGTGTAAAATTAAAATAATAAAAGTTAAAAACAAAAAGCCTATAATTATAATTATAGAAAACATATATATTTTTTGTTTGTGCTGTACCCCAGTGTATTATACAATTTTTATTTTATAAGTACAGTACTGGGACACTGCCTGTCAGACCGCAGTATATTATTTCCTACTCATACACGTATTGTGCGACGGTGTTGGTGAAGCTAAACCACAGTGTGTAATAATATATATTTCTGACTGATCTTTGTGACACTGTGACCGTAGTGTATGATATAAATAATAATATAATATATTTTGATTTAAATTAATATTTTGTGTTGTATCATCCAAGTATACATCCAGGGACTGCAGCTGTTTCGTCCATCTAGGGGTGTTCTGTCACTCCACCCAAAATAAAGACATATTTTTTAAAATATTTTGTGTTGTTTCCTCCTAGTATACATCCAGGCGTGCTCCGTTCATTTCAGGGTGCTGTGTCTGTAGCTAATATTCTTATGTTATAATTTATTGTCCTATTTTCATAATTCTTCTTATCACAACATTGTGATTCATTTGAATTAATATTATTAATAATAATTATAAAATAATGAAATTTAAATTAAATTAGTATAACTAAACTCTCCACACTTGAATAGTGAACCGTCTGCATTTCGAATATATGTTTGAGGAACAGAAGAACTTAATCCTAATTTGAAAATAATTTTTAACGGATAATTAGTGAACTTTCTCCATGTTTAATATATCTTTGAGGAACAGAAGAAGTTAATTATAATTTCAAAATAATTTTTAAATGATGATTAGCGAACATTCTCCTTGTCAAATGGAACAGAAGAACTTAGTCCTAATTTGAATATAATTTTTATCAGAGGATTAGCAAACCTTCTCCAAGTCGAAGATATCTTTCAGGAATAGAAGAACTTGATCCTAATATGAAAATAATGTTAACAGATGATTAAAGCATTTAAAAATATATTGTTAACTGTCATGTGTTTGCTGCCCACTGCTTTTGCTTAGTTTAGTCATCCAGCTACCTCAGTGCAACCTTTTGGCCTAAACTGAATAAAAACAATATTGTGAGCTGTGAGGTGTTCAGAATAGACTGTAAATGAGTGGAAATTAATGTTAAGATTAATAATACTGTAGGAACAAAAACACCCCCAAATTCTGTTATTTTTGCTGTTTTTATAAAATTAATCCAGATCCAAAACACGGAGGAAATCCAGATCCAAAATTTGAAACACAAAACCCGAAAAATGGCCTGGCGCACACCCCTATCAAAAAGCATCCACTTTTATTTTAAAACATTTAAAGTTGTACCCATACGGTACCTATAGCTTCTAAGAAACACATTTATGATATAGAACGTGATATAATGGAAACTTTTGAATGCCTCCAATAATCCTACTGTGAAATATAAACCTTCAGGGGCATATTGGGAACTGAAAGTGTCCCTGGAAAAATTTGTAAAAGTGGCCTCACATGGGCCGCATCAGATGTATACCGTTTCCCAAGAAAATTGACAGTTCAATCCAGGAACTATCTACTATGGACAGAAAGGGTGTCCTACAGGTTAACAAAAAAGAAAAGAGAAAAAATCCGTATGCATTGGCTTTTAACACGAAATTTAATAGCCAACATAAATCAGTGGAATCGATCTTCCATAAAATTGGCATATTTTACTTAAAGATCCCCTACTGTCCACTTTATTGCCTGAACGCCCCCAGTTCATTTACAGGAAAGCGGACAACATTAAAAATAGAGTGGTTGCAAGTGCATTTTTGAATAAAAAGGGAGGTATGCATACCCGTCAAAAGGGTTTTCATAAATGCCATGATTGTAGCATGTGTAAAGCATGCACTAATGATGGGAAAAAAACATCTAGTTTCAATCATGAGGGTACTACATACCAAATTAAACCGTTTATCACCTGCAACTCTAAATATTGCGTGTATGCCATCAGATGTACTTGTGATAAGCTATATGTTGGTAAAACCACCAGAAAGCTTGGGGTACGCTGGTCCGAACATATACGGAATATAAAAAAAGGGAACGAAAATCACCCATTTTCTTTGCACTTTAAGAACGTCCACAACTGTTCAGTAAAACATATTAAAAATTTCTGGGGTATAGATCAGGTAAAGGATAATTGGAGGAATCATAGTAAGGATTCAGCCTTGGCTAAAAAAGAGATGAGGTGGATATATGATTTGAATACATTGGCACCCGAGGGACTCAACCATGAATTTGAATTGAAATGGTTTTTGTAGTCCCACAGTGTTCACCTTGCTTCTTGTCTTATTTTTCATCACCCCTTTTTAATTTTTTGGGCTATTTTTAGGTACCTAGGAGGGTTAATTCACTCAATGTCCTTTAAGAGTGTCTAATATTGAGACTCCTCCAATTTGCAAAATTTGTGGTTGGCAAAACGTAAGGACAGTGGAGGGCGGAAGTGACGTATCGGGGGTAGCCGAGAAGGTGTTTCTATATCGTTATATATGTTAATATTTCTACATTGCAAAGGGGATCCATAATTGCATTTCATCATTAGCACTGTCACTTGGACTAAGTGCATTACAGCTAGTTTGTTAGTTATATGCATAAATATATATGGATCCGGCAATGGTTGGCAGGAACGAGTATGCCGGTGGTTGGCGGAAGTCACCCAGCCGAGCTTTACTTATAAGTATATTAACCCTCCTCTTTTCTATTTCTCAATTTCAATGTTGTCTATTAGGTATTTGTACACATCATTGTTGTAACTTTTTAACTGTAAGTGTTTATAGGTTGTTGTTTCTCCTTCGCAACTTACATCCGGCTGTGGTTGGCTGGTTGGCGGAAGTGAAGGGAAACAGGAAACGGACGGCCTCGTGTATGCGGCGTCCGGAAACAGTCACACATAGAGTAAGTGATAAAAGTAACTTCATTCAGTAGCGCTCCTTCACCTTGAAAAAGACTTAAAGTCGAAACATGTTGGTCCAGGAGTGCTACTGATCACCTGTGCAGTGGGAACAGACAGTTTGGTTATTCTTGTTGGGCAATTCGCGGCCGGTATTGCCTTTCAGGTACACAATTCTTTTCTCCATCTACCATCTGTTATTCCCTTGTTTTTATATTTTGGAATAAATTTTATGGATTTTAAGAGGGACCTTTTTGTTTCTTTTGGGTCACCATTTGTGCATTGAGGGATTCAGTTCACCTCACTGTCCCTACTATAAAGTTTGGAGGACACAGATAAAGAAACCGTTATATGAGGATAACTACTCTGTGCTCTGTGAGTACCGTCCCACCTCAGGGGAACCATTTATGAAGGTGTGTTTGTGTCGGCTTCTTTCGCACGTTTGAATACTGGTGGCTAAAAGATACCTTTATGAGAGTACTTCCACTGTGTATTATGTGAGTACGGTACGTCCTACCATTGGGATTTCTTTGTAAAGGTGTGTACGGTTGATACATCCACATCTCTGGTTATCGGTGTTAAAGATACCTTTATGGGAGTCATTCACCTTTTGAAAGTGTAAGTCCTGGTACGCAGACCCTCACATCTTTTCCATATTCTCACATGGGTGTCATTCATTTCATGTGGACATACTACACATTGTTTTTTCAATTTGGTTTATTCTGAGGTTCATTTATCATCACGGAGAATCATATGGACTGACGATTGAATATTGACACACCATTCATCAGTGGTCTTGCGACTTACAGAAGATATTGCTTCATATTGGACATTTATGCTGGAACAGGACTGAGCGCTGAGTTACATTCTTTTTCTTTGACCTAGATGTATACCGTGTAACCATGGCGGCAGCACCACCCATCACATGTCAACAAACAAAACAGGCCCTTGCATGTTCATTGGCCCACCGGGATCTTTCAGGTGAGCCATTTGGCCAATCCACCCCTGTAAACCTTCAATAACTACTGGTGGATCCAGGGTGGGTGCTCATAGGCAGCAGCCTCCCTGAACCCTCCTCAGCCCAGCACACAGCGGCATGTTCTGGGATGCAGAAGGAGGCTGCCAGGGGCAAATTGGGATGGAAAACAAGGCCGGGAAATTTCTGTAAGCAGCTTTAAAGGAAACATGGAAACATAGAATTTGACAGCAGATAAGAACCACTTGGCCCATTTAATCTGTCCCTTTTTTTTTTTACCATATTTTTATCTCAAGAAGGCGGGGTATGCTGAGGGGGGTGGGATACTACTCTTCATAGGGCTTTTTTGTGATTTGGATACAGTCGCGACCTTCATTGTGTCTTTTGCTGCAGTTAAGTCTGTGACTATGCCAGTGCCGCAACAAAGCCTTTCCCTGGTCTATATGTGTGCATCCAAGTCTACATGCACTGTCTGAGACATCCTCTTTCAGTATCTACACATGCTGCATTCATTCCTTATGAGTCTTTAGATGCTACCTTTGGTTGCACCGTTGAAACTTGCAGAAGCTTTATGCTAGATGCAGACCATTCATCCAAATACGGCCTCCAATATGAGTGATTCACCATCTCTATACGCAACCACTTTCAGCAACACGCCTTTGTCACTCAAATATCACACCGATACTACGCTATATCTGCGGCTGATTATCGAAACCTCTGTAATCACCCAGGAATGCCCAACACATTTCATATACACTCTGTACTGTGAAGCTGTATGAACACCATCCGGATGCATACGCGGTGCAACTCAGATGCATGCACACATGAAAAATATTACAAACGCACACACATTGTCCCCCACAGGAAAAAACAAACAACAACAAATGTATAGGTGTAATGTTAGCCCTGTGAAGAGGTGTATTGTCAGCTCCCCATGTAATGTATATGTAGTGTTCATGCTAGGATTATTTTAGGGCAGGGTGCTAATCATTGAAGAGGGCACATTTTTATTTTGAAGGGGACATTTTTTATGTGACGCTTTGCGCACAAAGCATAGTGCATATGTTTATAGTTTTTGTACATACATTTTGCCCTTAGCAAATAATATGCCCATACATACATATAAGACACCTAACATATGTACTGAGAAACATACTGTATATGTCCAGTCTTCTTGAAAGATCGGCTGTAGCATATACATAAATAGATTATAAATGTCTTTTCCAGTGCTGAAGAAGTTATAATCCGTATGTGTTATATAACAGAAAAGTTAAACAATGGGTTAAAATATAATATAGGAATAAAGTCTGTTCTACTAGGGAAATACTGTAAGCAGTACATGCTCACTGCTTACCCTGTTATTTCCCTCTTTATCAGAGTGATGTGTTATTTACAGTGCCTCCTCTGCCATCCAGTTGGCTAAGGATACAAATTGTGTTCCAATTTCAGAGGTGGGCAAGGAGTAGACGACAACATTGTAACATGCACTCTGGCTGTTGCATTCTGTATACAAGGGGGCGATTTATGGTCCTGCAGGGTGCACTGAAAAAGGGCAGGGTGCTTTTTCACATTTCAAAAATGGGCAGGGTGCAGCACCTTGCTGAAACAGCCTAGAAGGAACACTAGTATATGTGTAATGTCAACCCCTGTGTAATGTACAGGTGTATTGTCAGCCCCCTTATATTGTATATATGTTATGAGCGATGCCTTAACTAAACATTTTAGTGCTGTGTGCATGACACAGCATTGGCGCCCCCCCAAAACAGGGCCAGTGTGCCAAAACTATAGGGGTGTGGCTTCATAAGGAAGTGGCATGACCACATAGCTCCCTTTTACACATTATGGTAAGCAGAGCTCTTTTTTTACACATTGCGGCAGGCAGAGCTCCTTTTTACATATTAGACAGGCAGCGTCCCTCTTTTTTACACTTTAAAACAGCAGAGTCCCCTTTTTACATATTAGGCAGGCAGAGTCCCCTTTTTACACATTAGGCAGCAGAGTCCCCCTTTTTACACATTAGGTAGCAGAGTCCCCCTTTTTACACATTACGGCAGGCAGAGCTACCTTTTACAAATTGTGGCAGGCAGAGTCACCCTTTTTACACATTACAGCAGCAGAGTCCCCTTTTTACTCATTAGGCAGCAGAGTTTCCCTTTTTACACATTAGGCAGCAGAGTCGCCCTTATTTTAAAACAATGTTTTTTATTTTATTTTAGAAAGAAACAAACAAGCAAGCAATACAAAAAGTGTACTGTGAAATATGGGCATTGCAATATCAGAAAGCAACAAAAAGTACACAGAAACATAGAGCATATAGCAAAATATCCATAGAATAAGCTACTAGTAGATAAACAAACAAAACATACAAAGAGAGAGAGACCACAAAATAAAAAAAATAAAAAAAAGATGATAAGATCTCATGGGTGTAGAGGATAAATTACACGAAAACATAGGGATATCAGCTGAGGCCAGGGAGGGGGAAAAACGAAAAAGGAACCAGGAGGACCATATTTTGTGAAAGGACATTACCGTGTTGTTTTGTAAACTTGTGATATATTCCATTGAGACAACAAAATAGATACGATTCAAAAGGGCAGTGGTTGAAGGCACCACTGAGGACTTCCAATGTTTGGCTATAAGGGATTTAGCTGCGTTACATACATGAGTTACAAGTTTGTCTTGATGCTTGCTAAGCGATGGGGTTGGACCACATGACAATTTAATGGCAATGTTACCGGAGACTGGAGATTCCAAAACCTGTGAAAGGAGCGCCCACACTTGTTTCCAAAATATCTGAAGTATCGGGCAAAACCACAATACATGAGGGAATGTACCAATCTCACCGCAGTTCCTCCAGCAGTGATTCGAGGTCGATGGAAAGATAACGTGAAGTCTGGAGGGTGTCAAATACCACCGGGTATATACTTTATAACATGTCTCCCTGATAGTTACACTGATTGAGGGTTTAGCGATTCTAGTCCTGAGAGTGGACCAATCCTTGTTGTCAAAATTGGACAGGAGATCTGTTCAGACCCGGGGGAAAACCAGGGGTGACTCCAGATAGGGGACATAGGTGAGGGAAAGGGAGCTAGGTCCAGCGAGGGACAAAGTTTATCCCATATCTTAAGAGTAAATTGTATGGTCGGAGTCTCACAGGCTGAGGTTGGTCTAAGCGGTCCGGGTAACCAAAGTATGTCATCCACTCGACTTATCTGCAACATAGAATTTTCTAAATCTACCCATTGTTTACATCTGGGTTCGGAGTGCCATGACACAATATGGTTCAACTGAGCAGCGTGGTAATAAGAGCGGAGTATTGGCAAACCCAGTCCACCATTAAAGGCAGACCTAGCCAAAATGGCTCTACGCATGCGAGGTTTATCATGTGCCCAGATGAAACGATTGCAGAGGGCTTGCATGGAGTCCAAGGCCGAAATCGGGATAGGTATAGGTAAGGTTTGGAATAAATATAATAGTCTAGGGAGGAGATTCATTTTAATCGTGTTAATTCTACCAACCCATGACATAAAGAGGGACTGACAGCGCGATATATCTTTTTCCAAAGTCCAAAATGTAGGGGTGTAGTTTGCTTGGTATAGTGAAGAGTATGACTTAGTGATGGAAATGCCAAGGTATTTAATCGCCGAGGGACGCCAGATAAAAGGAAGAGGTAGTGAACGTAGAAAGTTGTTGTGAGGGAACACAAAGAATCATGGCTTCAGACTTAGAGCTATTAATTTTATATCCAGAGAGGGTGCCGTACGTTTGTAATTCCGATTGGAGGTTGGGGAGTGATATTAAGGGAGTAGTCAAAGTAAGGAGAATATCGTCGGCAAAAAGACAACTTGAATTGTTCATCTCCCACCTTTACGTCCACAATATCAGGGTTAGCTCTAATTCTAGCCGCCAATGACTCAATGCAAATGGCAAAAATAAGAGGGGATAGGGGGCACCCCTGTCTCGTCCCATTTCCCAGAGCAAATTGTGGTGAATGTAATCCATTGGTCATCACCGTAGAAGACGGGTGCAAGTAGAGAGATTTTATGACCTGCATGAAATTTCCTGAAAAACCTACTGAGGCTAGGGTTTTAAACATAAAAGGAAAATAATAGGTGGCCAAACGCCTTTTCTGTGTCCAGGGCTAAGACCACTGATGGAATCCTATGGGTGGTGTAGTGCTGTATCAGATCTATAGTACGTCTAGTATTGTCTGAAGCTTGGCGCTGAGGGATGAAGCCTACCTGGTCAGGGTGTATTAAGGAAGATAAAACTACATTCAGCCTAGTGGCCAAGATCTTGGCAAATAGTTTAAGATCTGTGTTGATCATGGAAATGGGATGATAGCTAGCGCAAAGAGAGGGGTCTTTCTCAGGTTTGGGAATAACAATAATTCTAGAGACAGTAGAGTCAGGATGGAAGGAGGCACCATGTAGAATAGAATTGAACAAGCGGATCAACTTGGGAGAAAGTAGTTGCACAAACGATTTATAGTAGAACATAGTAAGACCATCAGGGCCAGGTGCCTTAGACGGTTTCTGTGATTTTGGGAGAGTTGAGACAAAGTCTTTTTGGACAGTGTCCTCATATGCTCTCGATCTAGAGAATCGATGGACGAGGTAAGAGTCAAGGCTTCTTGAGACTTCTTACGGTGAGAAGCGAATTGAATGATATGTACCCTATCCACAGACTTATGTGCCTCCTAAACCATGGGAACAGGGACAACCTCAGACATATTAAGACGGACGTATTCCTGCAAGCGTTCTTTAACCATATCCTGAAACTGAGGGAGCTTCAGGAGGGTTTCATTTAGTCTCCAGGAGGGCCTTCCCGAGGTGGATTCCAAGAGCCCAAAGGAAGCTTCGAGAATAGAGTGATCAGACCATGAATTAGGAGATGGAGGAATGAATTTCAGTTTGAGAAAGGGAAGCACACCCCAGAAAAAGATCAATACGGGAGTAGGTGTCATGGGGGTTAGAATTAAAGGTATAGTCCCTTACTGAGGTATTGAGGGATCTCCAGATGTCAAATAGGCCAGCCCCAGCCATGTGTTTATGTAGGGTTGCAGAGCCCGGGATTTTGGTCTTGTCATCAGGGGCACCAGACTTGTCTAATGAGGGAAGTTGGACTGTATTAAAATCCCCACCTAAAAGTGTTTACCACTTCTAAATTCCGAGATATGAAAAAACGTATTGAAAAACTGGGAATGGCCTGAGTTAGGGGCATAGATATTAGCTGAGGTCACCTCCTCATGTCCCAATTTCCCCTTAAGGATAAGAAATCGACCCTCGGGATCACTTCTGGAGTCAGAAAGCATGAAAGGAAATATGGATCGGAGCAGTATGGCCACTACATTCCGTTTAGAGGCATTGTTAGCATAATATACATTTGGGTAGTGTTTGGAGGCTAAGGAGGGATGACTCCCTGATTTGAGGTGGGTTTCCTGGAGAAAAATACAGTCGCCCCGAAGGCGTTTTAATGAATGGAACAAGTGTGAGCGCTTCTGTGGAGTATTAAGGCCCTTAGTGTTAATGGTAAGACATGTAAACGGCATGGTCACAGGACAGAAAATGGGGGAAGAGAAGGGAAAAAAGGGGGTCTGAGCTGTATTAGAGTAATATAATCACAGCTAGAAACAAAAATGAAGCAAAAAACAGGGGGGGAAGTAGTTGATACAGCCAAAAATAGGGCTCACAACTACAACAAGTGAGCTCCTATAAAGGGGAGAGCTCGAGTGTGGGATTTAAAAAATCGGGGATAAACCAGAGTCACAAAATCAAATTCACAGCTGCAAATGCAATAATTCCTAAAATTGGAGTTGATGAGGCTTAGAGGTGGGCCAACATATCCCACCCAGAGCAGTTATGCTACATTACTTGTTAGAAAAGAGTGGGTATTAACTATAACCAAAGGAAATATCAACAAAGAGCGAAACTAGTATTGAGCATGGTAGGGTACCTAAACAGTGCAAAGCACAATACATATCATACAACCTATTATAGTAAACAGAAAACCAACAAATAGATCTGCATCGAGAATGTTCGAGACTACGCATCTTGGGCGTGAGCATTTTGGCGGGACGGACCAGAGGACAAGTTAAGGTTCAATTTACGAAGCAGATCCTTTCCTTCATCTGGTGTCTTTATGTAATAGGGCTTCCCCTTAATCTCTACTTGAAGACGGAACGGAAATCCCCATTTATATTTATATCCATTTTCTCTGAGCAGAGCAGTCACTGAACGCAGGTCCCTGCGGGCCAGATCCTGAAATATTTGGAGCTTCGCTCCTTCAAACAAAATAGAGGAAGAAGATCTACTGGCCGTAGTGATCAAGTTCTTGATCTTGAAGGAAAGGAATTTAAGGATTACATCTCTGGGGGTGGTCAGTGTACCTTCGGTTTGGGCCATAGTGCTTTATGTTCCCTCTCAATTTGAAAAGCAGAAGCATCCTCAGATGGCAGGAGGTGAGCAAACAGATGTAAGAGGTAGGGTTCTAGCTCACCAGGGGCCACCGTTTCCGGGATGTTGCGAATACGGAGGTTCCGTCTTTCTCGATTCTCCAAATCTTCATTCTTGTCCCTGAGGAGGTCCAATTTGGTGTAGAAATAGTTCATATCATTGTTCTTGGACTTCCTGGATCCGATCTACTTGAGTTTCAAGAGAAGTGGTACGGGATGAAAGGTCCGTCATATCTGCTTTCAGTTCACCTACAGCTTTTTCCAGGGCAGTGGTAAAAGATTCCTTGAGGTCCATTATAAGAGCCTGAAGGGTCTGAATATCACCCCTAGTAGCAGGTGATGACGATTGGTCCATCACGGGAGGCTGAGATGGGCTATTAGGAGATCGAAGTGAGAGCTGCTTTTATTGTCGAAGAAATTGGTGAGAAATTTCCTGAGGCCCTTTTTTCTTAGCTTTCAGTGCAATACAGCTCATAATACAGCAAGATCTTTTCTGTAGTTAGTAGTTATAGGTAGCAACAAGTAATATCAAATTACCCACTGATAGAGAAGAAAGCTCTGGGTTGGGATATAAGATGATCAGGGCATCATTATTAGGTAAAAAAACAGTGCGGAAAAGATAGAGTACTTAGAACGAATTCACAGCGATACTATAGGAGAGCCTAAGAATCTTTGTACCTTTGGCAAGGCAGAGTTATGTATATACCAATGAGGTAGGAAGAGACGCAGCAGAACTATTAGCAGTGTGGGAGCCTGCAGGCAGTCCGAGAATGGAGCCCAGTCAGTTAGTATAGCTGTTCAGCATATAGGGCAGATCTGCAGCTATGAGCCTGGAGAACAGTATGCATTAGAATGTAAAGATGGCTGCCCCCGTCTGTCCCCTGGGCCAAGGAAACACTGCAGTGTATGGTGCAAAAGAAAAAAAAAAGGTATAACTTGCTGTGGGTGAGAATCAGCTGAGGGGTATATAAGCACTAGACAGGGGTTAATGTCACTTGCCAGGCTGCTTGATTGTCTAGTGTAATCCAGACAGGGGTTAATGTCACTTGCCAGGCTGCTTGATTGTCTAGTGTAATCCGGTATTTGTAGCCTGTAATGCCCACAGAAAAGATGGCCGCCGCAGCATCTGCTTCTGGGCTTCCCCGCAGACCCCACTCCCCTCACCGGCTCCAGGCTGCTCCCTCATGTGAGACCAGGCCCAGCGTGAGCTGCCGCTTCCAGACAGAGACCTCTTTGAACTCCAGCTGACCCCCGGATCGCCACAGTGAGCCGTCAGACATAGCTCCACCCGCTCCCGCCACCAAAGTCCCCAGCTTGAGAGATGAGGACAGGTCGCAACCCGCAGGAGCACGGATACATGCTCCCCGATTCCGCAGACCCACTCAGTCACCGCAGCGAGTCTTCCTCACAGTATAGGGGTAGTGTAGGAGCGTTAGGGAGGGATTCTGACTGGTATTAAACCTATTTTAAACAATGAGAGTAAGGAGCTCTCTCTTCAGACAGCCTCTCAATATGGCATCCAAGCCATGCCCCTCCCCCCCCCCCAGAGTCCCCCTTTTTACACATTAGGCATTTTACACATTTCTTTGATATGTGGGGTACACCTGGCACAGGGCAAGTCCGCCCTGCATACCGGATCCAGCCCCCCACTGCAGACATTTGAGAGCATCACACAGCAACAATGCTTTAGCATGTTTCGAGTAGCCCTCTGCTTGCACAGCCTAACCAGTCATGTTAAGGGTCGCATCGGCTGCGTGTAATGTCATGCAGCCGCCATGGCCCGCCTCTCCAACAGTCCGGACAGGCCTCTAAAACAGAGCGTTGAAGTCCAGAAAATGCGGCATTGAAGCCCTGTTCCAGCCCCCTCCAGGTCTTAAACTGTGTTCTGAAGAGAACACAGTTTAGGACCTTACAGATGTGCAGAAATTGCTTCATAGCAATTTTTGCACATCAGTGACAGGGTCTGAATCGGACCCTAAATTGTTCTCCATGTTTGTGAATTTGTTATATTATTTTATCTAGAGATGAGCAGGTTCGGATTTACTCGGTTCTTAATGCCAGAATTATCGCAAAATCAGATTTTCCGGATTTTTCTTATTGGCTAACCAAAACACGTGACATGCTAGAGCAAATAAGGAGATTCGAGTAAATCTGAGTAAATCCGAACCCGCTCATCTCTAATTTTGGGGCAGATGTATTAACCTGGAGAAGGCATAAGGAAGTGATAAATCAGTGATATGTGCAAGGTGATAAAGGGCCTAATTCTGAGTTGATCGCAGCATTAAGTTTGTTAGCAATTGGGCAAAACCATGGGGGTAATTCCAAGTTGATCGCAGCAGGAAATTTTTTAGCAGTTGGACAAAACCATGTGCACTGCAGGTGTGGCAGATATAACATTTGCAGAGAGAGTTAGATTTGGGTGGGTTATTTTATTTCTGTGCAGGGTAAATACTGGCTGCTTTATTTTTACACTGCAAATTAGATTGCAGATTGAACACACCACACCCAAATCTAACTCTCTGCACATGATAAATCTGCCTCCCCTGCAGTGCACATGGTTTTGCCCAGTTGCTAACAGAATTCCTGCTGCGATCAACTTGGAATTACCCCCCATGTGCACTGGAGGGGGGGCAGATATAACATTTGCAGAGAGAGTTAGATTTGGTTGGGTTATTTTGTTTCTGTGCAGGGTAAATACTGGCTGCTTTATTTTTACACTGCAATTTAGATTTCAGTTTGAATACACCCCAACCAAATCTAACTCTCTCTGCACGTTTTATATTTGTCCCCCCTGCAGTGCACATGGGGGGTAATTCCAAGTTGATCGCAGCAGGAAATTTTTTAGCAGTTGGGCAAAACCATGTACACTGCAGGTGTGGCAGATGTAACATGTGCAGAGAGAGTTAGATTTGGGTGGGTTATTTTGTTTCTGTGCAGGGTAAATACTGGCTGCTTTATTTTTACACTGCAATTTAGATTTCAGTTTGAACACACCCCACCCAAATCTAACTCTCTCTGCACATGTTATATCTGCCCCTCCTGCAGTGCACATGGTTTTGCCCAACTGCTAAAAAATTTCCTGCTGCGATCAACTTGGAATTACCCCCATGGTTTTGCCCAATTGCTAACAAACTTGCTGCTGCGATCAACTCAGAATTAGGCCCAAAGGCACCAGCCAATCAGATCCAAACTGTTAATTTACATATAGAAGCTGATTGGCTGGTGTGTTTATCACCTTGCACATATCACTGGTTTATCACTTCCTTATGCCTTCTCCAGGTTAATACATCTGCCCCTTTATCCCTTTGACAGTTTATTATCTTTATATACAGTATAATACTTAATCGAAATTTCTTTTAGCATGTAAACTGTTTTCCTCACTTTTATGGGTCTTCTCCATCATGTTGCTAATGTATCAATCTTCACATAACACCTGTATTTGCAATTGGTGTACAAATGTACAAGCTAGTGTATTCTATTATTAGTCATTCTCTCTAAAGATTTTCTAACAGTGGCTGAATGCTGTGGTCTTAGGTGGGATTACTAATGGAAAAAAAACCTTGTGTAAAATTATCATGTATAGGAGCTCATTTACTAATGAAACTCGTGAATGATAAAACTTGTCAGCGCCGTAACTACGTGTGTGCCAAGGGGGCTTGGAACACAGCGCAGTTGCCCTGAGGGCGCAACGGCCAGCGGCATGTAATGAGTCAAATGCGCGGCTGGAGGGAGAGCAGACCAGCGCCGGGTTCAAGGAGGAGGAGGAGGAGGGAGGGGGAGCAGGGAGCCGCAGCAGCGCTATTTGATTGGTAGTAAGCGCCGCTGCAGCATCCCCCTCTCCTTCTGTATTGGCTGCCCGGCGCTGCTATGGATGCTGGGATGCGGTTCCTTCATCCCAGCATCCATAGCAGCGCCGGGCAGCCAATACAGAAGGAGAGGGGGATGCTGCAGCGGCGCTTACTACCAATCAAATAGCGCTGCTGCGGCTCCCTGCTCCCCCTCCCTCCTCCTCCTTCTCATCTCACTGCCTGCACCGAGAGGGAGATGCCAGCACGAGGAGCCTGTCAGCGGGGAGAAGGTAAGTATATCCCTCCCTCTCTCTTTCTTTCTCTCTCTCTCTCTCTCTCTCTCTCTCTCTCTCTCAGGGGGACACCGTCTGCCGCAATGTGTAAAAAGGGGGCCTGGCTGCCGCAATGTGTAAAGAGGGGGCCTGGCTGCCGCAATGTGTAAAAAGGGGTCCTGGCTGCCGCAATGTGTAAAAAGGGGTCCTGGCTGCCGCAATGTGTAAAAAGGGGTCCTGGCTGCCGCAATGTGTAAAATGGGGTCCTGGCTGCCGCAATGTGTAAAATGGGGTCCTGGCTGCCGCAATGTGTAAAGAGGGGGCCTGGCTGCCGCAATGTGTAAAAAGGGGGACAGGCTGCCGTAATGTGTAAAAAGGGGGACGCTGTCTGCTGTAATGTATAAAAGGGGCTCTACCTGGTGTAGTGGCGCTACTGTGCAGCGTAATTTGAATAATGTAGACTACTGTGCACCGTAGTATGAATTGCTATTATTTTGTGGCCACGCCCCTTCCCCGTGAAGCCACGCCCTATAAATTTTTCGCGCGCCTCTCACAAAACAGTAGCATTAGAACAGTTTTTGCAGCCAGTACACACACACACACATATATATATATATATATATATATATATATATACACATACATACATACATACATACATACATACATACATACATACATACATATATATATACATATATATATATAAATGAAACATTTAAAAAAATATTATATATATATATATATTTTATATACATACACACACACACACACACACACACACACACACACGTACCCATCAGCCATAACGTTAAATCCACCTGCCTAGAATTGTGTAGGTTCCCCTTGTGCCGCCAGTACAGTTATGATACATTGAGGCATGTACTCCACATGACCTCTGAGGGTGTCCCGAATTAACTATGACTGGGACATTAGATGCTCTGACTTGTTTTCCAGCACATCCCACTTATTCTCAACTGTATTGAGATCTTGGGAATTTAGAGAGCCAAGTCAAAATTTTACCCAGGTAAAGACAAATAGGCATAGAAGATGCTGGTCATTATACGTAAAATAGGACCAATATAAACAGTTGTCACCAATTGTTTACTGTATCTGCAGGCTATTGCGTCACACTGCAAACTGTGTATGAAGTTAAATGTTGTACTTATTTGACTAATGATACTAACCCAGAGGATATTATTGATGAAAAGATAAATGAAGTAACACAGTTGAAAAATCAGTTCGCTACTAACCATAATTACACCAGTGTAATTCCAGATTCATACTTTTCCTGGCTCTCATGGTTAAATCAAAATAACTGGTTTTGTGGCATAGGAGGACAGTTTGCAGGAATATTATCTATTATTGCTACAGTAAGGGACTTGTTTTGCTGTTAATGGCATATTTTATTGTAAGGCTTATTATGTGAATACTGACACTGAAATGTTTTTTCTACCTAAGGCATTGCTGA
Organism: Pseudophryne corroboree; assembly: GCF_028390025.1. NCBI lineage: Eukaryota > Metazoa > Chordata > Amphibia > Anura > Myobatrachidae > Pseudophryne > Pseudophryne corroboree. The sequence continues at coordinate 284,757,564 of NC_086448.1, forward strand.
AACTGCTAAACCGCAACCAATTTATATGGAGTCTTATGAACAAGTATGGCTTCCATCTTTATCAACTTCCCCTCTGTTTCTAATTTTTACCTCTAATCTACCCTTCCTTTACCTGGTCATTGATTCTATAGGGATACCTATGTTCACGTCTAGTGTACCATAAGGGCACTCATCCATTCAACATCCCTATACTCAGGCAGAACCAATGTTCCCTATTCTCTTATCCCTAACCACAAGAGAAAGTTCATAAAGCAGAGGAGTCTTTTGAAGATGGAATCATTATAATGTTCATGGTCCTTGCTCAATAGTCCTCGAAAGTCTTTTTGACTCAATATTGTGACAGCACAGTTCATTAGATTGCATCATCATAACAGTAGGGACAGCTTCTGAGTATCTTGCATTGCAGGTTTCACAGTAGTGTGATGTGGAGTTATATATTGTAGCTCCTTCAATAAGTATCATATAAATTGGTTGCGGTTTAGCAGTTTCAGCAATGCCTTAGGTAGAAAAACATTTCAGTGTCAGTATTCACATAATAAGCCTTACAATAAAATATGCAATTAACAGCAAAACAAGTCCCTTAGCAATAATAGATAATATTCATGCAAACCGTCCTCCTATGCCATGAAACCAGTTATTTTGATTTAACCATGAGAGCCAGGAAAAGTATGAATCTGGAATTACACTTGTGTAATTATGGTTAGTAGCGAACTGATTTTTCAACTGTATTACTTCATTTATCTTTTCATCAATAATATCCTCTGGGTTAGTATCATTAGTCAAATAAGTACAACATTTAACTTCATACACAGTTTGCAATGTGACGCAATAGCCTGCAGATACAGTAAACAAGTGGTGACAACTGTTTATATTGGTCCTGTTTTACATATAATGACCAGCATCTTCTATGCCTATTTGTCTTTACCTGGGTAATTGTTGACATCCTATGTGTAGACATTTCAGGTGGAGTAAGGGTAGTTAGTTGTGTATATATATTCCCTTTTTGTTCTGTTATTTTTGGTATAGTTACTGATCATTGCACTGTCACTTGACTCCTCATAAGTAAGGGTCAATCATTACTGTTTATATAAGAATAACCATGCTAAAAAGAAGAACTGAGTAACACATTATACATCCCCCAAACCCTTATATGGCCTGGGTCCTATTAAATTGTATCTATATATTTTGATTATGTATTGTGATTGGATAATACTTCCTTTGTCACTTTCTTGCAATGAGATCCGTCTATTCACGAGTCTCTTTCACTCAACGTGACTGAAATGGCGGTAGTCAACAGAACTTAAAACAGTCCTTTGAATCTGGGTTCAAGACACTTTTTCTTTCTTAGTGACCACCCAATCACCTTGCTTTAGTTCATGTGAGTCTTGGGAACAGTTGGTATCTGGAATAGAATCCAAAACTTTGCCGTGCAATTTGGTTAGTTGCTGTTATATATGCATTACATAATAAGTTAAGTCACCATGCTTATGTTGCAGTTGCTGTGGAAAATAACAGCCTGTCCTAGCAACAATTCCGAACAAGTTTTCATATGGTATTAACCCATGCTTTCCACTTGAAGTATTTGTGAGAACAAAGCAATGGGTAAACCTTCTAACCATGTTTTGCCTGTTTTTGTAACTAATTTTTATAGCTTTAGTTTTAGAGTAATAGTTATGTTTTTTTTACATGTTTACTATTCTGCCTATAGGTAGTGTAAAAGGCTTGAGTAACACCCAGATCTGACAGAATTTTGCCTAATACTTCTGTGAAATGGGTACCTCTGTTGCTTTTAATAACTTAAGGTACTCCATATCTACATATTACTTTTTGCATTAACTTCTTTTCAACTGTTTTAGCCTTTGCTGTCCTGCAAGGCCAAGCTTCGACCCAATTTAAAAATAGATCTTTGCACATAAGTACATTTTCATACCCAGAACATTTAGGTAACTGGATAAAGTCTATTTGAAATCGCTGAAAGGGGTAGCAAGTTTGCGGGTACCTTTACTACCTTTCCTGGGTTATGTAAAGCACAAGTTACACACCCTGCAACATAAGCCTGTGCTGCCTGTGTGAAACCTAGTGCTACTCAATGCTGGTTTAAAATCCTCACCATTGCATCTCTTGATTGGTGCGTTTTTCCATGTAATATTTTTGCTAAGACTGGGTAAAGTGAGCGTGGTAAACAGAGACAGTTTCCCACCATCCATCTGTAACCGTGTATTCGCCCACCTAATTTTTTCCAAACTTTTTTTCCCTTACCTAAGGCATGTGCTTGTAAGTTGCACAATAACTGTAAGTCTAATGACTCTGGTGTGATCATTTAACATCACCTGAGTGTCTGGCAGAGGCTGGGCTGCTGCAGCGTTTGCTGCCTGATCAGCTAAAGCATTCCCTCTAACCTCTGCAGTATTTTCTTTAGTGTGTGCCTTAACCTTTATGACTACTAATTTCTTTGGCAATTGAAAAGCAGCAAATAATGCCCTAATACAGTCTGCATGTTTAATCGGTTTTCCTGAAGAGCCTATAACATCTCTGCTCTTCCAGATAACCGCATAGTCATGGACAATACCAAAGCAGTGCCATGAGTCTGTATAAATGTCAACTGTTTGACCTTTAGCATAAATACAGGCTGCAATCAGTGCCCTAAGTTCTGCCTCCTGAGCTGAACTACCTGGCGACAAAGGTTCCTGTATTAAGATGTCTGTTTCTGTGGTAACTCCAAAACCTGTATGCGGTTCCCCATCCACATAGTACCTGGAGTCATCCACAAATAAATGTAAATCTGCATTTATTAGAGGATGTTCCTGTATGTCTGGTGTACTTGTGGCTTCAAGGTTCAATAGTTCTATACAGTCATATTCTAGGTCTTGTGTGGAAAAAATAAAAATTTGATGGATCTTCTGTGTCTCCCATTTCATCATTACTCACACTGTCCCACTTGTCACTAAGGGCAGGAGATTCTTCTCCCCCCTCACCTTTCCCCTCTTTTGAAACCAGTACCAATAACGTAGCTGGGTTCAAAGTTGTACAGCGATTGATGGTGACATTGGACGGTGTGAGCAATGCTACTTCATACAGTATTTGGTCAGTCCAGCAGCTAATAGATGTTTAGATTTGAACTGACAGAATGTGTATAGCTGCCCATAAGTCAGTTATAATGCGCCTTGTGCATTATGTCCTATTTGGGCATCATATAAAACTTGGAGTTTTTGTGATGCCCCTGCAATCCCTTTTCTGCAAAATTTAATTATACCTTAAAGGATATGAGTTGTTTACGTGTTTGAGGAGGTTTAACTTCTGAAATTATTTTCCTCCTTTTTGTAGTGATATGCTTACTATAAGCAGAAATGCAGTGTCCTAGAAATTGTACTTTGTTTTGTGCATATTGTAACTTATTTCTGTGTACCTTACATTTCTTTCCATATAGGAATAGCAATAAGGGTTGACATTTGGGTCCTATTTAAAAATACCTTACACTTGTTGTCCTTTTGCTGGCATCATATAAAACTTAGTTTTCTGTGATGCCCTTGGAATGTATTTTGTACAATAGGTGATTAATTTTAGAAATGACTTAAACTGTTGTAAGGTGCGTCAGAGATATTTCTAAAATAAATTTCCCTCCTTTACTGTTATGGGCCGAGCATCAGCAGTGATGCAATGTTAATGTATGTTCACCTAACATCTTTTAGAGGTATCATTTATGCATTGTTAAATTTTACAGTTATAATCTTGATTTTATACCATGTAAATGTAATTGTATCATGAGGGCAGACTTCTATTTTAGGGGTATGGACTATGACTACAGTTCTGCCCACTTCTCATACCTAGTTTACCTCATCACTTGTCCCCACCCCTTGTAATAGTTACCCAAACACTTCCGGATTCTCTGGCATTTCATTACACACTGTAACTGGAACAGTAACTAGCTGTACATTAAATAAAATATTTTCTTACACCTGTAACATGTTCCTAATTATTTATCTATGAACTGTTACTTTTTTAGACACAGATATTAATTTTTCTGTGGAGATCTTTTTAATGCAAATACATGTCATATTTTTAGTCATATGACAGCCCTTTGCTATTGGCTGGGACAATATTTATTTGTCCACAACACATTTTATTATACTATCCAAAACTTGATATTTTGTCTATTTTTTTAATTACACTAATTTTATTTACATTAAGAGAATACTATTCCACACACACAAATAAAACACTGAGAGTCAGCACTATCCCAACTCCGAACAGGGATTGGCTGAAGTTTAATGATAAACCATTAGAACTTAAATAATACATTATAATCACACACTTCCATTGAAGTCTACAAGTAATTTGTAGCCACTGATTTAATACATATTTACCAATGTAATTCATAGACTATATATTTTGCTGTTCTGTGGCACAAAATGACAGAAAAGTGCAAACACACTGACTACAATTTATGAATAATCTCTTTACACAATTTTATGAGCATGCAGTTCCAGAGACAAAAGCAGCCTGAAATTGAGACTTTTGGACCCCGAATAAGTTTTACCTAACGACGGACCAGACCAGCCCCCATGGGAAGGCAAAGAGGAGTAAATAATAGATTACTTCACCAGCTGGATTTATGTTTGCATTTCCATGCCACCTGAGTCCAATTGTCCATCACTAAGCAGGATCCAGAAAACTCATAACCCTTTTTGGATTCTGGTTTTTTTTCTGGAAAGAAAGTTTTATTGATTTTATAAGCATATAAACAAACAAATGAACCGTGATAAACAGTAAGAGGCATATAAGGAAATAATAGGGAGGGGGGTGCTAAACAGGTGTATCAATTGGCGAATATCAAACAACCCTCCATTCAAACAGGCTTCATAAACTGTTACAAACATCAATAAAAATGAAAAAAAGAAGAAAAAAAACAAAATTGAGGGGGATACAGAATAAAGAAAAGGGAGCAAGGGCGGGAGGGGATAGTAAAGAACGGGGGAGGGGGAGAGAGAGAGGTCGGCCAGTCGAGCCATGTATATTAGTAAACTGGGGCATAAATAAGGTACAGATTAAATAGTTGTCAATGGCGGTTCAGCATTAAAGTGTAGGGTCCAAGGCGTCCATGTTTTAGTAAAGGATTCTGGGGAGTCTCGGAGCGCAGCTGTAATGCGCTCTAGCTTATATGTGAACCAAATTGCGTTAATAGTAGCAGTCAAAGTGGGAGGGGCCGTGGACTTCCAGTTAGGCGCAATTTGACATTTAGCCGTATTCATAATGTGTTTAATTAAGGTGCGTTGGTGGCGTGAGGTGTCAGGAATGGGACGGGAAAGTAGCGAATAAAGAGGCGAGTCGGAGACGGTTATGTGTGTAACATCCAAAACCAATTTAAGGATTTGTCGCCAATACTGGCGGATCGATGAACAAGACAACCAAACATGCAGCAGGGTCCCCCGGTGCCCACATAATCTCCAGCACTCAGCCGAGCACGTGGGATAGATAGTTTGCAGTCTAGTAGGAACAAGGTACCAGTGGAAGTACAGTTTATATGAATTTTCAGCAATTCGAACAGAGATAGAACTTTTGGTAATTTCTTGTCTAATATCCCCCCAGTCCTCAACGGTTAAGGTCTCTCCCACCTCTTCCAGGCCAATTCGCGACTCTCCTTGGGGGGGGCGTTGTGTGACAGTAACACCCGGAAAATGCGAGAGAGTAGTCCCTTCGTCGAATGAGGTCCGCGACACCACATCTCAAGGGGGGTAGCTACCATAGGGTGGGTGGGTTTAGTAAGAGTACCATAGAAATGTCTAATTTGTAAAAACTGATAAAAAACTGAATGGGGGAGCGAAAAACGGGATTGTAGATCTGCAAAAGATGGAAATGCGGAGAGAGGGGCTACGTCCTGCAGAAAAAGAATGTTGTGCGTGGTCCAATGGTGAAATGCAGAGTGATTATTGCCCAGAGGGAATTGTGTGGTATTCCATAAAGGAGTTAAATAAGGGTTGTGAGAACGGAGTTGATAGAAGCGAGTACAAAAATACCATATCGATAAAGAGAAACGCACCGTTGGTAAGAGAAGAGTAGAGTTCGGGCGGGAGCGGGACGGACACCATAGCAGGGTTGAGGGTGAGAACATATGAAGAGAATGCGCCTCAAGAAAAGTCCACGTTCTCTGTGCCGGGGGTGAGTGCCAAAGAACACAAGAGGCCAAATGCGTAGCACGGTAGTAACGAATAAGGTCCGGTACGCCAAGACCGCCCTCTGAGCGGTGTTGTTGGAGCAGCCGCATTTTGACTCTGGGGTTTTTCCCAGCCCAGATGAAATTAGATAAGTCTCGCTGAAGATTCTTCAATATCTTAACGGGGATGTGAATTGGAAGGGTTTGCCATAAGTATAATAAGCGCGGCAATAGGTTCATCTTGACTGCCGCGATGCGACCAAACCAAGAAATAAACAATTTATTCCACGCGGTGAGATCAGGTTTCATTGAAGATATTAAACGTGGAAAGTTGGCTGCATATGACTATGAATAGGATTTGGTTAAGTAAATGCCTAAATATTTGAGTTTAGTGCTTTGCCATTTAAAGGAATGAGAGGAACGTATAAGACAAAGATCCTGTGGAGAAATGTGTAGGTCTAGAACCTCTGTTTTGTCGGCATTGAGTTTATAGTTCGAAAGGGAGCTATAGGTCTGAATCTCCTCAAAGAGATGCTGCAGGGAGGTGTGTGGGTCGGTCAAGGTTAAAATGACATCATCTGCATATAGTGCAATTTTATATTCATGGTTGCCTACCAAAATACCCGAGATGTTGGAGTTCAGTCGGATTTTTGCCGCTAACGGCTCCATCACCAGGGCAAAAAGTAGGAGGGAAAGTGGACATCCCTGCCGGGTGCCATTTTTTATAGGTAGGGGCGGGGAGGAGAGACCGTTAACCAGGATAGACGCAGAAAGGTTAGAATAGAGCGAAGTGATGGCATTATAAAATGGACCATGCAATCCTATAGCCTGTAAGGCTTGCTGTATGAAAGGCCAGGCTACTCTATCAAAGGCCTTTTCCGCATCAAGAGCCACCACTAGAGCCGGAAGGGAGTCCCGATGGGAGAGGTGTATGAGATCAATTAGATGCCATGTATTGTCTGCAGCTTGACGGTTGGGGATAAAACCCACTTGGTCCGGGTGACTTAATGTGGGGAGATAAGGGGCGAGCCGGTTTGCAAGGATTTTAGCGAGTAACTTTAGATCTGTGTTTAACAATGAAATGGGCCTATAGTTTTTCATTTCTAGTGGATCACGGTCAGGTTTGGCGATAACTATAATATTGGCTCTGGTGGTGGCTGCATCAAGGGAGCCCCCCTCCATTAATGAATTAAAGAATGAATGCAACATAGGAAGAAGGGCTTGGGAGAATTTTTTATAATATATGGCAGTGTACACATCAGGACCCGGGGCAGAAGAGCGGCGGAGTTGCTTAACTGTAGTAAGGATTTCCTCGTGAGTGATAGGACCGTTGAGTGTCTTAAGATCTACTGCGGAGAGTGTCGGTAGGTGACAAGAGGAAAGATATTGTTGGATAGCTGAAACATGGTGTGGAGCGGTAGAGACCTCGGAAGGGAGATTATAGAGGGAAGTATAGTAATCTTGGAAGTGGGAGGTCATCAGTTTAGGGTCACATGTCGTGGATCCATCAGGGCATCTCACAGCCAGTATACGATTAAGCGTGCATTTCGCACGTAGTCGCCAGGCTAACAGAGTATCCGCCTTATTCGATTTTTCGTAAAATTTCTGACGGATCCACAAGAGTGATTTGATCGTTTGTTTAGTGAGGATTTGTGACAATTGCCCTTTCAAGGCGAGAATCTTTAGGTATAGTTTGCGTTTGGGGAAGAGTTGATGACGAAGAGTCAATGAAGCCAATTCAGCCTCTAAGTCCGTGATCCGTTTAGATTCAACCTTCCTCTGGGCAGACGTAAGGTTAATGAGGAGACCTCGCAGTGTTGCCTTATGTGCTTCCCATAGTATCGCCGGTGAGATGTCGGGGGAGACATTATCAACAAAATAGTGATGAATCGCAGCATCAATTTGAGACACGTTAGAAGACTTAAGAAGCAGGGACTCATTAAGGCCCCACTTACGTGTAGTCGAGGGTTTATGAGGAGTAGCGAAATCAAGTAATATCTTTTTGGATTCTATTTCTAGGTTTAAATTATTCTTAATTTCCTTATATGTCTAATGAACTTCATAAATTGTTGTTTAACATCAGGGAGTTCTGTAACAGTTGTTATGTTAACAGTTCTGAATTTTTTTTATATCATGTAGTGGTTTAGTGCAACTCTGTAGCTGCTGATGGACCTACTTCATACCCTTCAACCGCTTCATACCCTTCAAGCATTGCTCACCATGTACACTTTTCATAATGTCCATGGCACTCCGAGGTGCTTCATCTGAAGGGTAACTATTTATTTCTCTTACATCCTAGAGGATGCTGGGGACTCCGTAAGGACCATGGGGTATCGACGGGCTCCGCAGGAGACATGGGCACTCTAAAGACTTTAGATGGGTGTGCACTGGCTCCTCCCTCTATGCCCCTCCTCCAGACCTCAGTTAGATCATGTGCCCAGAGGAGACTGGATGCACTGCAGGGGAGCTCTACTGAGTTTCTCTGAAAATACTTTTTGTTAGGTTTTTTATTTGCAGGGAGCACTGCTGGCAACAGGCTCCCTGCATCGTGGGACTGAGGGGAGAGAAGCAGACCTACTTAACTGATAGGCTCTGCTTCTTAGGCTACTTGACACCATTAGCTCAAGAGGGTCAGAACACAGGTGTTGTCCTCGCTGTTCGTCCCGGAGCCGCGCCGCCGTCCTCCTCACAGAGCCGGAAGATAGAAGCCGGGTGAGTATAAGAAGAAAGAAGACTTCACAGGCGGCAGAAGACTTCAGATCTTCACTGAGGTACCGCGCAGCGGTAATGCTGCGCGCCATTGCTCCCACACACACACAGAAGGCACTGTACGGGTGCAGGGCGCAGGGGGGGCACCCTGGGCAGCAATATTCACCTCAAGGGACACTGGCTAATATATTAGATACTGCGGAGGCAGTATATTGAAAAACCCCTGCCAGTATAAAGAATTTGAGTGGGACCGAAGCCCGCCGTTGAGGGGGCGGAGCTTGATCCTCCAACACTAACCAGCGCCATTTTTCTCCACAGCAAGCTGCAGAGAAGCTGCTCCCCGGACTCTCCCCCTGCTGAGCAAGTACAGAGGGCAAAAAAAGAGGGGGGGGGCACATTTAATTGGCGCAGTGAGTGTATTATTTATTCTATAAAACAGCGCTGTACAGTCTGGGATTTTATTCCAGTGTCCAGTGGCGCTGGGTGTGTGCTGGCATACTCTCTCTCTGTCTCTCCAAAGGGCCTTATTGGGGGGCTGTCCCCATAATTGTATATCCCAGTGTGTGTGGGAGTGTCAGTACGTGTGTGTCGACATGTCTGAAGCGGAAGGCTCGTCTAAGGAGGAGGTAGAGCAGATGATTGTGGTGTCTCCGTCGGCGACGCCGACACCTGATTGGTTGGATATGTGGAATGTTTTACATGCAAATGTGTCTTTATTACATAAAAGATTGGACAAAGCAGAGTCCAGAGAAAAAGCAGGGAGTCAATCCATGGCTTTGACTGTCACAAGGCCCTTCGGGCTCTCATAAACGTCCCCTGTCCCAGGTAGCAGACACTGATACCGACACGGATTCTGACTCCAGTGTCGACTACAATGATGAGAAGCTACACCCAAGGGTGGCCAAAAGTATTCATTATATGATTATTGCAATAAAAGATATTTTGAATATCACAGAGGACCCCTCGGTGCCTGACACGAGGGTATACATGTTTAAGGAGAAGAAACCTGAGGTAACCTTTCCCCCATCTCATGAGCTGAACGCTTTATTTGGAAAAGCTTGGGAAACTCCGGACAAGAAGCTGCAGATTCCCAAGAGAATTCTTATGGCGTTTCCTTTCCCCGCACATGATAGGTTACGGTGGGAATCCTCGCCCAGGGTGGACAAGGCTTTGACACGCTTGTCCAAAAAGGTGGGGCTACCGTCTCCAGACACGGCAGCCCTCAAGGATCCTGCTGATCGCAGACAGGAGACTACCTTAAAATCAATTTATATACATGCGGGTGCCTTGCTCAGATCGGCAGTAGTGTCGGCATGGGTATGTAGCGCAAAAGCAGCATGAGCAGATAACTTGTCATCTGACATTGACACCCTAGATAAGGATAGCATTTTATTGACCTTGGGTAATATTAAAAGGGTGAGGTTTTATTTGGGGAGGGCCTCGCGGACCTGGTTTCCACAGCTACCGCGGGTAAATCTTCTTTTTTGCCTTATGTTCCCCCACAGCAAAAGAAAACACCTCAATATCAGATGCAGTCCTTTCGGTCGCATAAGTCCAGAAGAGGTCGGGGCTCCTCCTTCCTCGTCAGAGGTAAGGGTAGAGGGAAAAGAATGCCTGCTATGGCTAGTTCCCAGGAACAGAAGTCCTCCCCGGCTTCTACAAAATCCACCGCATGACGCTGGGGCTCCACTGCGGGAGTCCGCACCGGTGGGAGCACATCTTTGACTCTTCAGCCAGGTCTGGGTTCTGTCAGATTTGGATCCTTGGGCGATAGAAATTGTATCCCAAGGCTACAAACTGGAATTAGAAGAAGTGCCTCCTTGCCGATTTTTCAAGTCGGCTTTACCAGCTTCTCCCCCAGAGAGGGAAATAGTTTTAGCTGCAATACAAAAGCTGTGTCGACAGCAGGTGATTATCAAGGTTCCCCTAATACAACAGGGGAAAGGGTACTATTATACCCTATTTGTGGTCCCGAAACCGGATGGCTCGGTCAGACCCATTCTGAATCTAAAATCCCTAAACCTGTGTCTCTAAAGAGGTTCAAATTCAAGATGGAATCTCTCCGGGCAGTGATCTCCAGCCTGGAAGGGGGGGATTTTATGGTATCACTGGACATAAAGGATGCATTCCTTCATGTCCCCATTTATCCTCCTCATCAGGCGTACCCGAGATTCGCTGTACAGGACTGTCATTACCAGTTTCAGACATTGCCGTTTGGGCTGTCCTCGGCCCCGAGGATTTTCACCAAGGTAATGGCAGAAAATAAGAATTTACTCACCGGTAATTCTATTTCTCGTAGTCCGTAGTGGATGCTGGGAACTCCGTAAGGACCATGGGGAATAGACGGGCTCCGCAGGAGACTGGGCACTCTAAAGAAAAGATTAGGTACTATCTGGTGTGCACTGGCTCCTCCCTCTATGCCCCTCCTCCAGACCTCAGTTAGGGAAACTGTGCCCGGATGAGCTGACATTACAAGGAAAGGAAATTTGAATCCAGGGTAAGACTCATACCAGCCACACCAATCACACCGTACAACTTGTGATAACCTTACCCAGTTAACAGTATGAACAACAACAACTGAGCCTCACTCAACGGATGGCTCATAACAATAACCCTTATCTAAGCAATAACTATATACACGTATTGCAGAAAATCCGCACTTGAGACGGGCGCCCAGCATCCACTACGGACTACGAGAAATAGAATTACCGGTGAGTAAATTCTTATTTTCTCTGACGTCCTAGTGGATGCTGGGAACTCCGTAAGGACCATGGGGATTATACCAAAGCTCCCAAACGGGCGGGAGAGTGCGGATGACTCTGCAGCACCGAATGAGCAAACACAAGGTCCTCCTCAGCCAGGGTATCAAACTTGTAGAACTTTGCATATGTGTTTGAACCCGACCAAGTAGCCGCTCGGCAAAGCTGTAAAGCCGAGACCCCTCGGGCAGCCGCCCAAGAAGAGCCCACCTTCCTTGTGGAATGGCCTTTTACTGATTTTGGATGCGGCAATCCAGCCGCAGAATGAGCTAGCTGAATCGTGCTACAGATCCAGCGCGCAATAGTTTGCTTTGAAGCAGGAGCACCCAGCTTGTTGGGTGCATGCAGGATAAACAGCGAGTCAGTCTTCCTGACTCCAGCCGTTCTGGAAACATATATTTTCAAAGCCCAGACTACGTCCAGTAACTTGGAGTCCTCCAAGTCCCGAGTAGCCGCAGGCACCACAATAGGTTGGTTCAAATGAAACGATGATACCACCTTTGGGAGAAATTGGAGATGAGTCCTCAATTCTGCCCTGTCCATATGGAAGATCAGATATGGGCTTTTACATGACAAAGCTGCCAATTCCGACACACGCCTAGCCGATGCTAAGGCCAACAGCATGACCACTTTCCACGTGAGATACTTTAGTTCCACGGTCCTAAGTGGCTCAAACCAGTGGGATTTCAGGAAATCCAACACAACATTAAGATCCCAGGGTGCCACTGGTGGCTCAAAAGGGGGCTGAATATGCAGCACTCCCTTAACAAACGTCTGAACCTCAGGCAGTGAAGCCAGTTCTTTTTGAAAGAAAATGGATAGGGCCGAAATCTGGACCTTTATGGACCCCAATTTTAGGGCCATAGTCACCCCTGACTGTAGGAAGTGCAGGAAACGACCCAGCTGGAATTCCTCTGTAGGGGCCTTCCTGGCCTCACACCAAGCAACATATTTTCGCCATATACGGTGATAATGCTTTGCTGTCACGTCTTTCCTAGCCTTTATCAGCGTAGGAATAACTTCATCCGGAATGCCTTTTTCAGCTAGGATCCGGCGTTCAACCGCCATGCCGTCAAACACAGCCGCGGTAAGTCTTGGAACAGACAGGGCACTTGTTGCAGCAGGTCCTGCCTGAGAGGCAGAGGCCATGGGTCCTCTGTGCGCATTTCTTGCAGTTCCGGGTACCAAGTCCTTCTTGGCCAATCCGGAACAATGAGTATTGTTCTTATTCCTCTCTTTCTTACTATTCTCAGTACCTTGGGTATGAGAGGAAGAGTTGGAAACCCATATACCGACTAGTACACCCACGGTGTGACTAGGGCATCCACAGCTATCGCCTGAGGGTCCCTTGACCTGGCGCAATATCTTTTTAGCTTTTTGTTGAGGCGGGACGCCATCATGTCCACCTGTGGCAGTTCCCATCGCTTTGCGATCTGTGTGAAGACTTCTTGATGAAGTCCCCACTCTCCCGGGTGTCCAGCGACACCATAAAATCCCCCTCTTCCAGGCTTGCAATAACCGCTCTGAGCGATTCCATTTTGAACTTGAATTTCTTTATATAAGTGTTCAAGGATTTTAAATTCAGAATGGGTCTCACCGAATCGTCCGGTTTCGGTACCACAAACATTGTGGAATAGTAACCCCTTCCCTGTTGAAGGAGGGGGACCCCGACAATCACTTGCTGGAGGTACAGCTTGTGAATTGCCGCTAGTACTACCTCGCTTTCCATGGGGAAGCTGGCAAGGCTGATTTGAGGTAACGGCGGGGGGGAGTCGCTTCGAATTTGTTATGCACACCAGTGCCTGCAGGAATGTACTGGTGTTTGAACTGTTATGCAAAACAAATGGACTCACAGACAAACTGGGGAATATGACATAACGTACACAGAAGGTGATAGGGTAACAAAATACACACACAGTGAACAGAGAAGCCCAGAGGCTAAGGAACTGGGTATCTCCCTTGTATTAGAACTGCTCAGATGTAAAAAGCAAGATGTTGTGTTTTAATACGTAGAGAACCCGAAATGCTGTTGCTAAGGGCAACAGCAAAACCCTAAAGGGTTACCAACGGGTGTGGCAGTAAACTCCTTGGTCAGAGATGGAATGATAGACACAAGGAGAGCCTCCACAATCCTGATTCTCACTTGCAGTGCACAGGTTTAAGCTTACTGCCACTAAACTGACCCCTGACACCTAGCACAGTGAGACAGGATTAGACAGGCAAGTGTTAGAATACAGCCGCAAACTTGCTAAGTTCACAGAGTAATAACAGAACCCCAGCAAGCTAAACGACTGACTCCAGTCTTACTGCTAGGTCTGGATTGGCAGAGAGTAATACCAAATCCCCAGGCCTATTTGCAGTAAGCAACAAACAAATACAAAGCTACACAGTACTGGCTAACTTTCATGAACTGACTAACCAACAGAGATTCAGCAGCATCTGCTTACCCTGAAAAGAGGCCTTATAAAGCAGGTGCTGTCCACGCCCCACTCAGACCTCACAGACTGTGAGCACAAAAACCAGCACCGGATCCCCTGCCGTGCACAGAGCCTATAACCACTGCACAGCAAAAGACCCGAACCGGAGTATCAGCTGCGCTCAGGTTACTCCACTAGCACTTGTCTCCCGGTTGCCATGACGACGTGGCAGCACAGGGCAGGAGACCCTAACAGTACCCCCCCTCTGACGAGGGGTCAAAGAACCCCTACCACCGGGTTTATCGGGGAACTGCGAGAAGAAAGAGCGTATCAGTCTGGGGGCATGAAGATCACAACTGCGCACCCACGACCGCTCCTCCGGGCCATACCCCTTCCAGTGCACCAAAAATGACAGCCGACCCCGAACCACCTTGGAGTCAAGAATCCTTTCAACAACAAACTCCCTCTGGCCACGTATCAGAAGAGGGGAAGGTCTTCCACTGGAAGAAGGATTACTAATCGCCCGTTTTAAAAGGGAACAATGAAATGTTTTATTGATACCCAAAGAACGGGGCAGATCTAACTGAAATGCCACCGGATTGATAACCCTGGTGATCTTATAAGGGCCGATGAACCGGGGCCCTAACTTATGAGATGGCTGTCTCAACTTCAAATTCTTGGTAGACAACCAGACGAAGTCTCCTAATTTGAAGCTGCAGGGTCTTTTCCGCTTATCAAAAACCCTTTTGGTCACTAATGACACAGACACAAGGGCTTTCTTCACTTTCCGCCAAATACCTCTAAGGACCGAAACCACAGAGGAACCACCAGGCGTGGAGTCCAGGGGGTCAAAAGAATTGGCCTTAGGATGATGCCCATACACACAAAGGAAGGGAGAGATCCCTGTAGCAGAGTGAGCCGCGTTGTTATAGGCAAACTCCGCCATGGACAGATGAGCAACCCAGTCAGTCTGACACTTGGAGACATAACACCTGAGGAACTGCTCCAAGGACTGGTTCACCCTTTCAGTCTGCCCATTAGACTGCGGATGGTAGCCTGACGACAAGCTGACAGAAATCTGGAGATCGGAACAAAATGCCCTCCAGAATTTGGCCACAAACTGGGATCCGCGGTCAGAGACCACATCAAGTGGCAACCCGTGGAGATGCACAACATGCAGCATAAATAATTCAGACAGGCGTCTGGCTGATGGCAGCCCAACCAGTGGAACGAAGTGCGCCATCTTCGAAAACCTGTCAACGACAACCCAGATGGCTGTCATCCCCGAGGATTTGGGCAAGTCCACCACAAAATCCATTGAAATGTGGGTCCATAGCTTAGATGGGATAGAGAGTGGATGTAATGGGCCAACAGGAACCCCTCTAGGAGTCTTATTTCGGGCACAGATGTCACATGCCCGAACCCACTGATCCACATCCTTAGCCACCGAGGGCCACCACACCGCCCTAGATAGCAACTCCCGAGTTCTGGCAATACCCGGGTGACCTGCCGACTTCTTGGCATGGAATTCCAGGAACACTCGCTGTCTTAACCTAGGAGGCACAAACAAAAGACCTACCGGAAGGTCTGGAGGAGCCTGCTCCTGTGCTCTAAGGACTAATGATAAGAGGTCCTGGGTAATGCCCACTTTAATACATGATGGGGAAACAATGGGCAACGGCTCCTCGGTGGTCTCCTGGATTGGAGCAAAACTCCGCGAGAGCGCATCAGCCTTGATGTTTTTTGACCCAGGGCGATATGTTATCAAAAAATTAAAGCGAGCAAAAAACAAAGCCCATCGTGCCTGCCTGGCATTGAGACGCTTCGCTGACTCTAAATATGCCAGATTCTTATGGTCAGTGAGAATTGAGACCACAAACTTAGCCCCCTCAAGCCAGTGTCTCCACTCCTCGAGTGCATCCTTAATAGCCAACAATTCCCGGTTACCCACGTCATAATTCATCTCGGCAGGCGAAAATTTACGGGAAAAGTAAGCACAGGGATGAAGGCGATTATCAGACACTCCCATCTGAGAAAGCACTGCCCCAATACCCATCTCAGAGGCATCCACCTCCACCACAAAAGGACGCTCTGGATCTGGGTGTCGCAGCACCTTGGCCGAAACAAATGCCCTTTTGAGACGGGCAAAAGCCGCTTTAGCCTCACAAGACCAGTGAGCAACATCCGCCCCTTTCTTAGTGAGTGCCACCAAGGGCGCCACTATAGACGAAAATCCAGCGATAAATCGTCTATAAAAATTCGCAAAGCCCAGGAAACGCTGAAGCGCCTTCAAACTAGTGGGCTGCACCCAATCCAGGACTGCCTGTACCTTGGAACCCTCCATTTGGAAACCTTCTGGGGAGATAATATATCCTAGAAATGCGATTTGCTGAACTTCAAATTCGCACTTCTCCAGCTTCGCCCCAAGCCGGTGGTCTCTGAGTTTCTGGAGGACTAAGCGTACATGCTTCCGATGTTCCTCCAGGGAATGGGAGAAGATTAGGATGTCATCTAAGTATACAACTAAGAATCTATCCAAATATTCCCTGAGCACATCTTTCATGAAATCCTGGAAGACTGCCGGGGCATTACAGAGCCCAAAAGGCATCACCAAATATTCATAATGCCCTGAGTGGGTATTAAAGGCTGTCTTCCATTCATCCCCCTCTCTTATTCGGATTAGATTGACCTACGCGGTGCGTACAATCTTAGAAAAAATGGTGGCAGTACGAAGCTGGTCAAACAAGACCGAAATGAGAGGCAGTGGGTATGAGTTTTTAATCGTGATACGGTTCAATTCCCTGAAGTCGATGCAGGGTCGCAACGAACCGTCCTTTTTACCCACGAAGAAGAACCCCGACCCAACTGGAGACTGTGAAGGTCTGATAAATCCCTTAGCCAAGTTCTCCTGAATGTACTCTGCCATAGCCTGAGTCTCAGGACGTGACAGGGAGTACAACCTGCTCTTGGGAAGCTTAGCATTTGGCAACAAATCAATGGCACAGTCATAGGGGCGATGGGGAGGTAGTACCTCTGCAACTTTTTTGGAGAACACGTCCGCAAAATCTGCATAACACCCTGGCAATCCTGGCAAACTTAGCTGCGAGAGCCTGACTGGAAGGCTCAAGCAACTCCTGAAACAATCAGTACCCCAACTAAGAATCTCCCCAGAGACCCAGTCAAATTGAGGATTGTGGGCCCTTAACAAGGGTAACCCCAACACCAATGGGGCAAAAGTACAGACAGTCACATAAAAGGACAACTCCTCAGAGTGTGTGGCTCCAATAAACAAAGAAATCTGGCTAGTGCAAGAGGTAATTTTACCTTGGGATAATGGTTCCCCGTTTAACCCACAAATCTCAATTTCCGATGCCAAGGGTACTAAGGGAACAGAGTGTTTTAGGGCGAATTGGCGGTCCATAAAAACCCCGTCGGCCCCACTGTCCACAAAGGCCTCAGTCTTGACAGTTTGACCGAGGATCTTCAAGGTCACCGGAATGATAAAAGTCTTCTTGGGAAATTCTGACTTCTGGCCTGACAGGATATTTCCCATCACCCTCAGGCCCTGAAGTTTTCCGGCTTTTCTGGGCATGATACTACCACATGACCTTTATTCCCACAGTACAAACACAACCCCTGCTGTCTCCTCCGCGTCTTCTCACGCGAGGAGAGGCGGGTAGCCCCAATCTGCATAGGCTCCTCAGAAAATTCCTCAGAGTCTGAGGTTCCCTTGGGAAGGAAGGAAATCTCAGTCTCCCTTTCAAGCCTACGCTCTCTCAGCCGTCTATCCACCCGGATGGATAACTGCATGAGCTGATCCAAGCTATCAGGCAAGGGATATTGTACCAGTTGGTCCTTTATCTGGTTAGAAAGACCTCTTCGGTACTGGTGTCTCAGGGCTGGGTCATTCCACTGGGTATCATGGGCCAACCTCCGAAACTCCGTACAGTAAACCTCAACTGGCCTTCGCCCTTGCTTAAGGATCGAAATCTGAGCCTCGGCTGAGGCCGTCTTGTCAGGGTCATCATACAACATGCCCAGTGCCGTAAAAAAAGCATCAACACTTTTAAGCGACGGACAGTCAGGCTGCAACCCATATGCCCAGACCTGTGGGTCTCCTTGTAGCAAGGAAATCACTATGCCCACCCGCTGAATCTCCGACCCAGAAGACTGAGGCCTAAGCCGGAAGTATAGCTTGCAGCTCTCCTTGAAACAAAAGAACTGCGAGCGATCTCCAGAAAAACGATCCGGGAGATTTACTTTCGGCTCCTTAACCCCTGCAGGTGCTGCTGCTGCGGGAGCTCCGCCAGCAGCCTGGGAGGTGTGCATTTTAATGGACAAATCATTAAATTGCCGAGTCAGGACCTGCACCTGATCGACCACCTGTTGCAACGTATTTTGAGGGGTATGCTCCATATTCCCACAAAATTTCCACAGGAGTATTAGGCTGCTGAATATGTTATGCACACCAGTGCCTGCAGGAATGTACTGGTGTTTGAACTGTTATGCAAAACAAATGGACTCACAGACAAACTGGGGAATATGACATAACGTACACAGAAGGTGATAGGGTAACAAAATACACACACAGTGAACAGAGAAGCCCAGAGGCTAAGGAACTGGGTATCTCCCTTGTATTAGAACTGCTCAGATGTAAAAAGCAAGATGTTGTGTTTTAATACGTAGAGGACCCGAAATGCTGTTGCTAAGGGCAACAGCAAAACCCTAAAGGGTTACCAACGGGTGTGGCAGTAAACTCCTTGGTCAGAGATGGAATGATAGACACAAGGAGAGCCTCCACAATCCTGATTCTCACTTGCAGTGCACAGGTTTAAGCTTACTGCCACTAAACTGACCCCTGACACCTAGCACAGTGAGACAGGATTAGACAGGCAAGTGTTAGAATACAGCCGCAAACTTGCTAAGTTCACAGAGTAATAACAGAACCCCAGCAAGCTAAACGACTGACTCCAGTCTTACTGCTAGGTCTGGATTGGCAGAGTGTAATACCAAATCCCCAGGCCTATTTGCAGTAAGCAACAAACAAATACAAAGCTACACAGTACTGGCTAACTTTCATGAACTGACTAACCAACAGAGATTCAGCAGCATCTGCTTACCCTGAAAAGAGGCCTTATAAAGCAGGTGCTGTCCACGCCCCACTCAGACCTCACAGACTGTGAGCACAAAAACCAGCACCGGATCCCCTGCCGTGCACAGAGCCTATAACCACTGCACAGCAAAAGACCCGAACCGGAGTATCAGCTGCGCTCAGGTTACTCCACTAGCACTTGTCTCCCGGTTGCCATGACGACGTGGCAGCACAGGGCAGGAGACCCTAACAGAATTCCAGCTTGTATCCCTGAAATACAATTTGTATAGCCCAGAGATCCACCTGTGAGCGAACCCACTGGTTGCTGAAGTTTCGGAGACGCGCCCCCACCGCACCTGGCTCCACCTGTGGAGCCCCAACGTCATGCGGTGGACTTAGTGGAAGCAGGGGAGGACTTTTGTTCCTGGGAACTGGCTGCATGGTGCAGCTTCTTACCTCTACCTCTGCCTCTGGCAAGAAAGGATGCGCCCCTGACCCTCTTGCCTTTTTGGGAACGAAAGGACTGCATTTGATAATACGGTGCTTTCTTAGGCTGTGAGGAAACCTGAGGCAAGAAAGTCGACTTTCCAGCTGTCGCTATAGACACGAGGTCCGACAGACCGTCCCCAAACAATTCGTCACCCTTATAAGGCAAAACCTCCATGTGTTTTTTAGAATCAGCATCTCCTGTCCATTGCCGAGTCCATAAGACCCTCCTGGCAGAAATGGACATAGCATTAATTCTAGAGCCCAGCAGGCAAATGTCCCTCTGAGCATCCCGCATATATAAGACGACGTCTTTGATATGGCCTAGGGTTAGCAAAACAGTATCTCTGTCGAGGGAATCTATGTCGTCTAACAGAGTATCTGTCCACGCTGCTACAGCACTACACATCCAGGCTGAAGCAATAGCAGGTCTCAGTAGAGTACCAGAGTGTGTATACACTGACTTCAGGATAGCTTCCTGCTTTCTATCCGCAGGCTCCATTAGGGCGGCCGTATCCTGAGACGGCAGGGCCACCTTTTTAGATAAGCGTGTCAGTGCCTTGTCCACCCTAGGGGATGTTTCCCAACGTAACCTGTCCGTTGGCGGGAAAGGGTATGCCATCAGTAACCTCTTAGAAATCACTAATTTCTTATCAGGGGAACTCCACGCTTCTTCACACAATTCATTTAATTCATCAGATGGGGGAAAAGTCAGTGGCTGCTTTTTCTCCCCAAACATATAAACCCTCTTGGTATTAACAGGGTTAATCTCAGAAATGGAAGTGCACCTGGCGCTAATCACTAACCAGAGTGAGAGCAGCTGAACTCTGAGGGATGATCCAAAAACCCTCCAAGGAAGAATATACAAACAAAAATGAGACAGCGCTACCAACCTTGGTTTTGAGATTTAGGTTTATCTTTTTCTAGTATACATGCACAAAGATGACAAAATATATTAAATATAAACAAAAAGATACCGGCCAGTATCACACTAATATGATTAATATAATTAAGATTTAATCATAAAATACAATTCTTAATTGATTGCAACTCTATTTAAAAGAATTCTTTTTATAGTATTAGCTTATCATTCAATAATGGTGCCAATAATAATTCATACATAAATTTGCCCTAGCAAATTAATGACAAGAATATATAACTCTGGACTTTATAATGAAGAGTGCTGTACTAACAGTCCCGGTAATTAGCACAATAAATTAATATGCCCCAATGAGCAAGCATATATTCCCTTATCCAGGCAGCCTTTCAATCATCCATATATGGCAAGGTTAGTATTATTATGTAGCCACACAAGATTCTCTTAGCCCAAATAGAAGAAGCAGAATTTCATGAATAATGTCCTGTGAGACTTGCAAGGAATAACAGCCAATTGCCAGGAATAGAAGCAGAGTTAGTAGATTAGGTTAGCCCCTGTTTTGCATTAATCCAGGATTAGAGCACATTTTGCCAAAGCACTCAAAATAGATGTTATCCTTTCTGGCTGCACAAGCTAGCAGCATATGATTCTTGGGGTCACCAAAGCTTCACAGCACTCATAACGCGTTTCTCCGCCTCAGGGTCCGTTTTCAGCGGCTTCATCAGTGTCAGATGATGAAGCCGCTGAAAACAGACCCTGAGGCGGAGAAACGCGTTTGAGAGGGATAAAGACAAGTACTGTGAGTTAAGAGACAGTCTCTCACCCCCTGCATTATCGGGTGTGTGGCTCACAACTTTCATTTACCAGCCGGTGAACTGTTATCACTCATACCCCAGTGCACAGGGTTATGAGTGCTGTGAAGCTTTGGTGACCCCAAGAATCATATGCTGCTAGCTTGTGCAGCCAGAAAGGATAACATCTATTTTGAGTGCTTTGGCAAAATGTGCTCTAATCCTGGATTAATGCAAAACAGGGGCTAACCTAATCTACTAACTCTGCTTCTATTCCTGGCAATTGGCTGTTATTCCTTGCAAGTCTCACAGGACATTATTCATGAAATTCTGCTTCTTCTATTTGGGCTAAGAGAATCTTGTGTGGCTACATAATAATACTAACCTTGCCATATATGGATGATTGAAAGGCTGCCTGGATAAGGGAATATATGCTTGCTCATTGGGGCATATTAATTTATTGTGCTAATTACCGGGACTGTTAGTACAGCACTCTTCATTATAAAGTCCAGAGTTATATATTCTTGTCATTAATTCGCTAGGGCAATTTTATGTATGAATTATTATTGGCACCATTATTGAATGATAAGCTAATACTATAAAAAGAATTCTTTTAAATAGAGTTGCAATCAATTAAGAATTGTATTTTATGATTAAATCTTAATTATATTAATCATATTAGTGTGATACTGGCCGGTATCTTTTTGTTTATATTTAATATTTTTTGTCATCTTTGTGCATGTATACTATAAAAAGATAAACCTAAATCTCAAAACCAAGGTTGGTAGCGCTGTCTCATTTTTGTTTGTATATTAATCTCAGAAATGTGTAATACATCTTTCATTGTAATAATCATGTATCGGATGGCCTTGGTCATTTTAGACTGTAAATGTGCCTCATCATCGTCGACACTGGAGTCGGACTCCGTGTCGACATCTGTGTCAACCATCTGAGATAGAAGGCGTTTATGAGCCCCTGACGGTTTCTGAGTCGCCTGGACAGGCGCGGGCTGAGACCCCGGCTGTCCCAAGGCTGCAGTGTCATCAAACCTTTTATGTAAGGAGTTTACATTGTCATTTAAGACCTTCCACATATCCATCCAATCAGGTGTCGGCCCCGACGGGGGCGACACCACACTTATCTGCCCTTGCTCCGCCTCCACTTCTTTGGGGAGACAGAGAGAGAGTATGCCAGCACACACCACAGCGCTATATAACACAGGGATTCTCACTGATAATAAGTGATTTACCCAATAGCTGCTTTATATGTCTTATTTGCGCCTAAATTTATGTGCCCCCCCTCTCTTTTTAACCCGTCTTGTACCTGGATACTGCAGGGGAGAGCCTGGGGAGCTGCTTCCAGCGGAGCTGTGAAGAGAAAATGGCGCTGGTGTGCAGAGGTAGAAAGGCCCCGCCCCCTCAGCGGCGGGCTTCTGTCCCACTTTGAGTGAAAAATGGCGGGGGTTTTTACATATATACAGTGCCAGACTGTATATATGTATTTTTATGCCAAAAGGTACTTCAATTGCAGCCCAGGGCGCCCCCCCAAGCGCCCTGCACCCTACAGTGACCGGAGTGTGTAAGTGTGCTGGGAGCAATGGCGCACAGCTGCGGTGCTGTGCGCTACCTTAATGAAGACAGGAGTCTTCAGCCGCCGATTTCGTCGTCTTCAAGCTTCTGTTCTTCTGGCTCTGCGAGGGGGACGGCGGCGCGGCTCCGGGAACGGACGTTCGAGGACAGGTGCCTGTGTTCGAACCCTCTGGAGCTAATGGTGTCCAGAGCCTAAGAAGCACAAGCTAGCTGCAAGCAGGTAGGTTTGCTTCTCTCCCCTTAGTCCCACGAAGCAGTGAGTCTGTTGCCAGCAGAAGCTCACTGAAAATAAAAAACCTAATAATTACTTTCTTTTCTAGTAAGCTCAGGAGAGCCCACTAGGAGCACCCAGCTCTGGCCGGGCAAGGATTCTAACTGAGGTCTGGAGGAGGGGCATAGAGGGAGGAGCCAGTGCACACCAGATAGTACCTAATCTTGTCTTTAGAGTGCCCAGTCTCCTGCGGAGCCTGTCTATTCCCCATGGTCCTTACGGAGTTCCCAGCATCCACTAGGACGTCAGAGAAATGATGGTGCTCCTACGCAGGCAAGGAGTCACAATTATCCCATACTTGGACTATCTCCTGATAAAAGCGAAATCGAGAGATCAGTTGCTGAAAAGCGTGTCACTCTCCCTGAGAGTTCTGCAGCAACACGGCTGGATCCTAAATCTGCCAAAGTCGCAGTTGATTTCAACGACTCGGCTATCATTTTTAGGCATGATTCTGGATACGGAAAAGAAGAGGGTTTTTCTCCCAACGGAAAAAGCCCAGGAACTCCAAAGCATGGTCAGAGACCTGTTAAAGCCAAAAAGAGTGTCAGTTCATCAATGCACTCGAGTACTGGGAAAGCTGGTGGCGGCCTACGAGGCCATCCACTTCGGCAGGTTCCATGCGAGGACATTTCAGTGGGACCTTCTGGACAAGTGGTTGGGGTCCCATCTACAAATACATCAGAAAATAAGCCTGTCCCCCAGGACCAGGGTGTCTCTCCTGTGGTGGCTGCAGAGTGCTCACCTTCTAGGGGGTCGCAGGTTCGGCATTCAAGACTGGGTTCTGGTAACCACGGACGCGAGCCTCCGAGGATGGGGAGCAGTCACACAAGGAAGAAATTTTCAGGGACTGTGGTCAAGCCAGGAGGCTTGTCTACACATCAACGTGCTGGAATTAAGGGCCATATACAACGGCCTACGACAAGCGGAGACTCTTCTTCGCGACCTACCTGTTCTGATTCAATCGGACAACGTCACAGCAGTGGCTCATGTAAACCACCAAGGCAGGACAAGGAGCAGAGTGGCAATGGCGGAAGCCACCAGGATTCTTCGCTGGGCGGAAAATCACGTAAGCGCTCTGTCAGAAGTCTTCATTCCGGGAGTGGACAACTGGGAAGCAGACTTCCTCAGCAGACACGATCTCCATCCAGGAGAGTGGGGTCTTCATCAAGAAGTTTTTGCAGAGATAACAAGTCATTGGGGGCTTCCTTAAATAGACATGATGGCGCCACGCCTCAACAAGAAACTTCGGAGGTATTGTTCCAGGTCAAGGGACCCTCAGGCTGTAGCGGTAGACGCTCTGGTGACACCGTGGGTGTTTCCGTCGGTCTATGTCTTCCCTCCTCTTCCACTCATCTCAAAAATACTGAGAATCATAAGATGAAAAAGAGTCCAGACAATACTCATTGTTCTGAATTGGCCTCGAAGGGCCTGGTATTCAGATCTTCAGGAAATGCTCACAGAAGATCCGTGGCCTCTTCCTCCCAGGGAGGATCTGTTGCAGCAAGGGCCCTGCGTGTTCCAAGACTTACCGCGGTTACGTTTGACGGCATGGCGGTTGAACACCAAATCCTAGCTAGGAAAGCTATTTTGGGGAAGTCATCCCTACTCTGATAAAAGCTAGGAAGGAGGTGACGGCAAAACATTATCACCGTATCTGGAGGAAATATGTATCTTGGTGTGAAGCCAAGAATGCTCCTATGGAAGATTTCCACCTAGGCCGTTTTCTCCACTTTCTGCAGACAGGAGTGGATATGGGCCTAAAGTTAGGCTCCATTAAGGTGCAGATTTCGGCCCTGTCAATATTCTTTCAGAAGGAATTGGCTTCTTTCCCAGAAGTCCAGACTTTTGTAAAGGGAGTGCTGCACATCCAGCCTCCTTTTGTGCCCCAAGTGGCGCCATGGGACCTTAACGTGGTGTTACAGTTCCTTAAGTCACACTGATTTGAACCTCTTCAGTTGAGTTAAAATTTCTCACTTGGAAAGTGGTCATGTTGTTAGCCTTGGCAGCTGTCCGAATTGGCGGCTTTGTCTCACAAAAGCCCCTATCTGATTTTCCATGTGGATAGAGAAGAGTTGAGGACTCATCCTCAATTTCTGCCTAAGGTGGTTTCATCGTTTCATATGAACCAACCTATTGTGGTGCCTGTGGCTACGGGTGACTTGGAGGATTACAAGTCTCTTGATGTAGTCAGGGCCTTAAAAGTTTATGTAGCCAGGACGGCTCGGGTTAGGAAAACAGAGGCACTGTTTGTCCTGTATGCAGCCAACAAGGTTGGCGCTCCTGCTTCTAAGCAGACTATTGCCCGCTGGATCTGTAACACGATTCAGCAGGCTCATTCTACGGCTGGATTGCCGTTACCAAATTCGGTAAAGGCCCATTCCACTAGGAAGGTGGGCTCTTCTTGGGCGGCTGCCCGAGGTGTCTCGGCATTACAACTTTGCCGAGCAGCTACTTGGTCAGGTTACAAACACTTTTGCTAAATTCTATAAGTTTGATACCTTGGCTGATGAGGACCTCATGTTTTCTCAATCAGTGCTGCAGAGTCATCCTCACTCTCCCGCTCGGTCTGGAGCTTTGGTATAATCCCCATGGTCCTTACAGAGTCCCCAGCATCCTCTAGGACGTAAGAGAAAATAAGATTTTAAACCTACCGGTAAATCTTTTTCTCCTAGTCCATAGAGGATGCTGGGCGCCCGTCCCAGTGCGGACTAAATTCTGCTAGGCTTGTATATAGTTATTGCTTACATAAGGGTTATGTTACAGTTTTGATCAGTGTCTGGCTGATGCTGTTTTGTTTCATACTGTTAACAGGTTCGTATATTCCATGTTGTACGGTGTGGATGGTGTGGGCTGGTATGTATCTTGCCCTTAGATTAACAAAAATCCTTTCCTCGTACTGTCCGTCTCCTCTGGGCACAGTTCTTTAACTGAGGCCTGGAGGAGGGGCATAGAGGGAGGAGCCAGTGCACACCCATCTAAAGTCTTTAGAGTGCCCATGTCGCCTGCGGAGCCCGTCTATACCCCATGGTCCTTACGGAGTCCCCAGCATCCTCTACGGACTAGGAGAAAAAGATTTACCGGTAGGTTTAAAACCTTATTATTTCCCTTACTAATGGCCAGTTAGTATTTTGAATCCGGGAAATTTCAGTAACCTGGATCTAACGGAGCAAAAGGTGAGTTAGAATACAGAAAAAGGTGAGTTTTATAATACACAATCAGGAACACACATATTTGCAGTACCATTAAACTTCTGGTGAGGCTGCAAGGGGCTGACCTTGTGAGGGAGTGAGTGAGAGGGTCTCTTACTTGGAGTAGCAGAGGGGCTGTGATTGTGCGTGTGTGAGGGGCTTTTTTTTTTTTTTTAGCAGGAGCTGTAAGCCGAGTGAAAAGGAGGTGCAGTGAGCTGGAACAACTCCAACTGCTAAGTGGAGTATAGGTGCCGCAGGAGAGAGTACTACGGCTGCATAAAAGTGAAGGACCAAGAACTGCACAAAGATAGATAAGTATAAGCAAGCTTAATTATTGTATAAGTGAGATTGTTTGTCTTCTACTTTTTATTTTTGCTGCTTTTTCTTTGAGAGTAACAGGGAGTTAGACCTTACAAACAATATGGGAGGGGCTGTGATTGGGGACCTCACTCAGTGCATGTTGTGCAAGATGTATGCACACCTGGAGCTACCGGCCCAGTGTGATTACATCTGCACAAGGTGTGTGCGAACGGTTGCCCTGGAAGCCCAGGCAAGGGGCGTGGCCTCATTAAAATGGGCATGGCTCTGTTAAGATGGGCGTGGCCTCATCTGATCTCATCATCACGGACACCGCAGGATAAAAAAAAAAAGTCCTCATTTTACACAGCACGGTAGGCAAGTGTCCCCATTTTACACAGCACGGTAGGCAAGTGTCCCCATTTTACACATTGCGGCAGGCACGTGCCCCCATTTTACACATTGTGGAAGGCATGTGCCCCCATTTTACACAGTACAACAGGCAAGTGTCCCCATTTTACACATTGCGGCAGGCACGTGCCCCCATTTTACACAGTACGGCAGGCAAGTGTCCCCATTTTACACATTGCGGCAGGAAAGTGTCCCCATTTTACACATTGCGGCAGGAAAGTGTCCCCATTTTACACATTGCGGCAGGCACGTGCCCCCATTTTACACAGCATGGCAGGCAAGTGACCCCATTTTACACATTGCGGCAGGAAAGTGTCCCCATTTTACACATTGCGGCAGGAAAGTGTCCCCATTTTACACATTACGGCAGGCAAGTGTCCCCATTTTACACATTCCGGCAGGCAAGCGTCCCCATTTTACACATTCCGGCAGACAAGTGTCCCCATTTTACACAGTACGGCAGGCAAGCGTCCCCATTTTACACATTCCGGCAGACAAGTGTCCCCATTTTACACAGTACGGCAGGTGGGGGGTGGGGGGGGGGGAGGAGAGAGAGGGAGAGGGGCTGACTTACATTTGAAGCGGTTCTGCCTGCTCTTCAGCCGCCTCTCCCTCGTCTGCGCAGTGCTGGCCGGCTTGGCTTCCCCTTCTCCCTCCTCCCGAGTGCCCAGCTCGGGGGGGGCGGGGTTTCGCGGAATGACGCGATTGCATCGTGACATCACGACGTAAACGCGTCATTCCGCGAAACCCCGCCCCCCGAGCTGGGCACTCGGGAGGAGAGGGGAGGGGGGTTTGAAAGTGCTCAGGAAGTGCCTCGGCGGGCGCCCCGGGCGGTTGCATGGCTCGCCCGCCGCAAGAAACGGCACTGTAGAAGAGGATGATGATCAGGTAGCCAGCTGGGTCACAGTTAGAAGGAAGAAAAAGAGGGGGAGGCTCGACATCTCCGAACTATCAAACCTGAACAAATTTGCCTGACTGGACGAGGAATCGGAGGATGATAGTGAAGAAATGACGGTGCCAGAGGAGACTGCTCCCTCTAGCATCCAGAGGAGCAGGCCCTCTGGCGCGGTTGGGATAAAAGATAGTGAGGTACCTAGTCAGATGGTGGTGGTAGGGGATTCTATCATCAGGAAGGCAGATAGGGCAATCTGCTACCGGGACCGTGATCGCCGTACAGTCTGTTGTCTCCCGGGTGCTCGGGTACGGCACATCGCGGACCGGGTAGATAGATTGTTGGGAGGGGCTGGGAAAGACCCGGCGGTCTTGGTGCACGTTGGCAACAATGACAAAGTTAGCGGAAGGTGGGATGTCCTTAAGAAAGACTATAGGGACTTAGGAAAGAAACTGAAGGCAAGGACATCTAAGGTAATATTCTCGGAATTATTACCCATGCCACACGCTAGTCCAGGGAGGCAGAGGGAGATTAGGGAGGTAAATGTGTGGCTTAGGGATTGGTGCAGGAAAGAGGGGTTTGTGTTCCTGGAACACTGGGCGGACTTCTCAGTCAGGCGCCATCTCTTTTGTCATGACGGATTGCACCTGACTGAGGAGGGGGCAGCGGTGCTGGGGGGAAGGATAGTTAGAAGGTTGGAGGAGATTTTAAACTAGGAGCCTGGGGGGAGGGTTTAGCTAGAAACTACGGGTCATGCAGTGAGAATAGTGGGGATGGCGGTAGTAAACGAAATGGGGGAGAAGTTGGGGGGAGGGTAAGAGCAGGCGGTAAGGTTACTAACATGGGTACTAAAAGAGATTTTACCAAAGCACTAACCAATGACGATTACAGGTCATCATTGCTACATAAGGTGAAAGATGTCCCTAACGCAAGGGAAAATACTTATCTTAGTTGTATGTATGTAAACGCCAGAAGCATTACTGGTAAAAAGGGTGAACTAGAAATACTTGCAGCAAACAAACAGTATGATATTATAGGCATTACTGAAACTTGGTGGGACAAATCTCATGATTGGACAGTCAATCTAGAGGACTATACACTGTTTAGGAGAGACAGACTAAATAAAAAGGGTGGTGGGGTGTGTCTTTACGTAAAGCCGTTTTTTAAAACCTGATATATGGGAAGATATTTAGGAGGGGACTGTAGACACTGTCGAGACATGGGTAGAAATTGCATGCGGGGAAAAAGGGAATAAAAAAGTTAGTATTGGGTGTATGCTATAGGCCGCCTGGTATCAACGCATCTGATGAGGAATTGTTACTAAAACAAATTGAAAGAGCAGCAGGAGTAGCAGACATAGTAGTGATGGGAGATTTTAACTATCCAGAAATAAACTGGAAAAACGATTCATGTGATTCTGCTAGGGGCAATATGTTTTTAAACACACTTAATGATAACTACTTAGTTCAACTAATTGAGGAACCAACTAGGTACAATGCAATCTTAGACCTGGTATTAACAAACAATGGGGATTTGGTATCAGGTATTATATTAGGGGAACCCATAGGAAACAGCGACTACAATATGGTCACATTCAATATCAGTTTCCATAAACAGCCCTATACTGGCTCAACTAGGACTCTAAACGTTAGCAAAGCAAATTTTGAAAAGATGAGGGTATTTTTCAGGGATATTGAATGGGAAGGTTTGTTTTTAGGAAAAAATACTACGGAGAAATGGGAGGTACTAAAATTCCTGCTAGCTAAAAATACACTCAAATTTAATCCTACGAGCAGCAAAAAAAAGAATAAAAATCATAAACCGATGTAGCTTAACAAAAAGATTAAGGAACTTATGGGCAAGAAAAGGCGAGCATTTAAAAAATACAAATCTGACGGGGAAGCAGAGTCATTTCAGCACTATAAGGAATGTAACAAAATAAGCAAAAAGGAAATAAGAGCGGCTAAAGTAGAAACTGAAAAACTAGTAGCAAAGGAAAGCAAAGCGAATCCCAAAAAATTCTTTAAATACATTAATAGCAAGAGATTAAAGAAGGAGAGTATAGGCCCTTTAAAAGACAAGTTGGGAGTCTTAAGCAAAAATGATAATGACATAGTGGACACACTAAATGAGTTTTTTTCAACAGTATTTACTAGAGAGGACCCAATTCAGGGACTAACATATAATCTCAATAATGAGAATATCTCACTGATAGGCACTTATTTAAGTGAGGAAGTAGTCTGTGACCGATTAAAACATTTAAAGATTAATAAGTCACCAGGTCCCGATGGTATTCACCCAAGGGTTCTAATGGAGCTTCATTCTGAACTTGCAAAACCGCTATTTTTGATCTTTAAGGATTCAGTAATATCAGGTATGGCTCCCAAAGACTGGCGCATAGCGGAAGTAGTGCCTATATTCAAAAAGGGAAGTAAAGCTGAACCAGGTAATTATAGACCAGTTAGTCTTACATCTATAGTGGGGAAAGTATTGGAAGGTATTCTAAGAGATAGTATTCAGAAGTTCCTTGAAGTCAATAAGGTCAATAAAAGGAATCAACATGGGTTTATGAAGGACAGATCCTGTCAAATCAACTTACTTGGCTTTTATGAAATAGTAAGCGCAAACCTAGATCAGGGTAAAGAGGTGGATGTAATCTTTTTAGATTTTGCCAAAGCATTCGATACTGTACCACACATGAGACTTATCTACAAGCTACAAGAATCAGGGCTAGGAAGCACAATATGCACTTGGGTCAAAAACTGGTTAGATAATAGGGAGCAGCACGTTGTGGTTAATGGATCTTTTTCAACTTGGACTGAAGTGCTAAGTGGTGTGCCGCAAGGCTCAGTATTAGGATTGCTATTGTTCAATATTTTCATTAACGACCTAACAGAAGGTCTAGAGAGCATGGTGTCAATTTTTGCAGATGATACCAAATTGTATAAAGTTATAAATGCGGAGGGGGATGCTGAGTCGCTTCAGAATGACTTAGTTAAATTAGAAGCTTGGGCAGCGAAATGGAGAATGCGCTTCAATACAGATAAGTGTAAGGTAATGCACTATGGTAACAAGAATAAAAATAACACCTACCTACTAAATGGGGTAAAATTAGGGGATTCTGTACTGGAAAAGGACTTAGGTGTCCTCATAGATAGCAAACTAAGCAGTAGTACCCAAAGTAGGACTGCAGCAAAGAAGGCTAATAAGATATTAGCATGCATAAAACGGGGAATTGATGCTAGGGACGAGAGTACTATACTCCCGTTATATAAATCACTTGTGAGGCCACACCTTGAATACTGTGTACAATTCTGGGCACCTTACTACAAAAAGGATATCCTGGAGCTAGAAAAGGTTCAAAGGCGGGCGACCAAACTAATTAAGGGTATGGAGACGCTGGAATACGAGGAAAGGCTTGCAAGACTAGGCATGTTTACACTGGAAAAGAGGAGATTAAGAGGGGACATGATCAACATTTACAAATATATAAGGGGACAATATACAGATCTTGCACAGGACCTGTTTTTGGTTAGATCGACACAGAGAACTCATGGACACTCGCTCAGGTTAGAAGAGAGGAGATTCCACACAATACGGCGTAAAGGCTTTTTTACGGTAAGGACGATATGTGTTTGGAATTCCCTGCCTGAGGGAGTTGTAATGGCCAACTCAGTCAACACTTTTAAGCATGGGTTAGATAAATTCCTAATGGATAAGGATATCCAGGGTTACGGGGCATAGTCACGCACTATGGTTATTATAAAAAAGAGGGGTTAATCGGAACGGCAGTCAGCAACTTCAGTCAAAATTTTATACAAAATAATCGTGCATAGGAGACCACAAATAGGTTGAACCCGATGGACAATTGTCTTTTTTCAACCTTAGATACTATGTTACTATGTATAACTGTGAGGAAAAATGCCTGGAACAGAGGTATTCTGCAACCAATTCTTTTGTTTAACACATCACACTCACAAAGTCCCCAAAGATTTCAGGCACATCATGGTTTCTCTATCACCAATGCTTCCTCAAATGGACTCCGAAATCAAAGCAAGTGGACTACTTCTCTCTTTATGCTTCCAACCTGTAGAAAGTGTGTCCAGAGTTGCCTCCCGACACACATATATCAAGAAAGGAGACTAATAGCGCAGTATTCCCTTACACAAATAAGGTATTATACAAAGCATAGAGCTTGGCCAGGATGCAACTTGCCAGGTGTGCTGTTCGAGGGAGTGCACCAACTGACTCAGGGGTCTATTTACTAAGCCTTGGATGGAGATAAAGTGTACAGATATAAAGTGCAAGTCAATGAGCACCTAACTGCCATATTACAGACTGGGTTTGAAAAATGATAGGAGCCGACTGGCTGGTACTTTGGGGGTCATTCCGAGTTGTTCGCTCTGTATTTTTTTCTCGCAACGGAGCGGTTAGTCGCGAATGCGCATGCGCAATGTTCACAGTGCGACTGCGCCAAGTAAATTTGCTATGCAGTTAGGAATTTTACTCACGGCATTACAAGGTTTTTTCTTCGTTCTGGTGATTGTAATGTGATTGACAGGAAGTGGGTGTTTCTGGGCGGAAACTGGCCGTTTTATGGGAGTGTGTGAAAAAACGCTACCGTTTCTGGGAAAAACACGGGAGTGGCTGGAGAAACGGAGGAGTGTCTGGGCGAACGCTGGGTGTGTTTGTGACGTCAAACCAGGAACGACAAGCACTGAACTGATCGCACTGGAAGAGTAAGTCTCGAGCTACTCAGAAACTGCACAGAGAAGTATTTTCGCAATATTGCAAATCTTTCGTTCGCAATTTTAATAAGCTAAGATTCACTCCCAGTAGGCGGCAGCTTAGCGTCTGCAAAGCTGCTAAAAGCAGCTTGCGAGCGAACAACTCGGAATGACACCCTTTATCTCCAGCGACTTTATCTCCGTCCAAGTCTTAGTCAATAGACCCCTCAGTCTGCTACCCAGATGACCAATTCTCTTAGTTGGCAGGTTAGACACCTGTACAGCACATCACATGGAGGTCTGTCTCTGACAATGATGATGGAAGTGACATTGGCACTGAAGATTTAGAAGTGCGTAGCCTGTAGTTTGCTTTCTGGGACCTAGTCACTACTAGAACTGTACAGTCAGAGGTGAAACTACCATTGGTGTAGCAGGTGCATTGCACACTGGCCCCTGAGCACTAATGGGCCCACTGCTGCCCAGGCCAATAAGTTATTCCCTGGTGCCCCTGCAAACTTTTTTTAGCATTATCAGATGAATGGCCCAGTGCAGAGAGCAGGGTGCGCCTCACTACCTGCCCATTAACTTAAAAAAGCAGGACTGACCTTTTGTGTGCTGGACTGATAGAGGAGTCCTGCCACCTATCAGCACTGATGATCACAGCCACATACTGCCTCTAATGAACAGACAGTTGTACATTATTTTGGATTCACTGCTATCTGTGATTTAAAGGCAGCTCTCAACTGGTGTAACTAGCACTGTCAGAGTCTTCCTGACTGAGTGCCAAACTGAGGAAAGTGGGGGGCCCTGTCACAGAGGCTGCTGTGTTCCTGCCCCCACCAAGGTATAGACTCCCTGCTCTCCACACCAAGCAGGACATTATACTTGTACCACTGTCACTCCCTGTTACCCTCCCCATCACCCTCTGCCTCCCGCTGTCACCCACTGCCTCCCCTTCCACTCCCTGTCATTCTCTGCCCTCCACTGTCATCCTTTGCCACCCCTTGCCTCTCATTGTCACCATCTGCCTCTCCCTGTCACCCACTGCCATGTGGCATATTGTGAACTTGGGTTGAGGTGGAGGAGGGTGGTGCAAATCATATTTTTACACCTGGGCCCACCACTCACAAATTCAACCACTGTGTATAGTAGACACCAAGAGCTGTGCTTAAGGGGTGAGATCCCTTATTAACTCTTTTGCACTGGTATTGTTAGTATACCGTAAGCTCAGATCATTCTGACTATACCCTGCAGAACATTGGTCAGGGGGTGTATTAAATGGCATAATATCATCTGTTTTTCTAGGTGGAAGGGGCGTGACCAGGTCACGGAGGGATGTGACTAGTGTTTCAAAAGATCTTATCCCCCTCCATTGCAATACTGTGCATAGACCTGCTTGGTGTAGCACTGCATTCATGTTTGGGCTTGATGGACTTCACAAGTTCATGCCCTCTTTTTATTGATTCAGCTTTGGGTAATTTCTACTCTCCCCCCTGCACTCTAACTCAGGTCATGTTCTCCTTATATTCCCTATATCCCCCGCCTTCCTACTATACCTCTCCTATCTCGACTTTTTCCGATGCTTTCGTTCCAACACCCCACCGTTTGTGCCAGTCTTAGCCATCTCAGTTTACACTAAATAACACTAAGTCCACTGTCCCACTTCTCTGTAATGTATCTTACCTGTCCTTCTACATTTCTAAGTTACAGACAGGTTCATCAATAATATTCACTATACAGTACAGATGTCAAAGTTATAAGTAATAAGTATATTATAATTATATGGCTAATGATGGAGGAGGGTCAAGTCCTTCACTTTGGCAAGGGTACTATGATCCATAGGTATGTATCATATTATATATATATATATATATATATATATATATATATATATACACACATACATATACATACATACATACATACATGTACACACACACACACACACTCTTAAAAATGACTGGTAGCTCCCTTACCTAATTTTAGCAGAAAATTGTTTGTTTTTTTAAAGAAAAAAAAACTAAACCAAATAAAACAAGAGATTGTAATCTAGTATATCTGTCTTCAGTTTCTTGTATAAAATGAATTTATGGTTGGGTTTAAGTTGTTTGTTTCTTGCGTGAAATACTTTCTGTAGATACGCCATAAAAAACACTGTTGAAATCCATTATGTAAAAAGCAAAGAAGTACAATGTGAACTGAAATGTTTATGATTGCATAAAATAAACAGGAAATTCAAAAGGCAAAAGAAGAATGAGATTCCATTTATTATTTTTATAAATATGTTTCAAATAGACTATCCAATTTAAATAATATTATTAAGTTCAAGTTGGACATTTTGCTGAACCACTCTTTGTTGCCTATAAGTAATAGAAAAAAAAAAAGCAAAACACCATTAACAACTTCAATGGACATTAATGACGTAATTATAGTTTACATAACTTCTTTCACAGGCAAGTTTATTGAAGCAGAAGGAAGGGTGGGGGTTATGGGTTGCATCATATTTGATAACATCAGTGCTAGGTTTTAGATAAGAGCACTTTGAGTGCATCTAGCAGCAGAGGAGTCACCAGGTCTGGTGAAACCCAGTGCGTACTCTATACCTACTGAATATGTCAGTAAAATATTATGGAGAAAAAGGAAGACAAAATAAATGAGACTAAAGTATAAAGACTAAAGAGGCTTCAAAGAGTGTAAAGAGTCAAGAAAAGGGAACAGGTACTTGCGTATTGTAATATAGGGGGTAATTCCAAGTTGATCGCAGCAGGAATTTTGTTAGCAGTTGGGCAAAACCATGTGCACTGCAGGGGAGGCAGATTTAACATGTGCGGAGAGAGTTAGATTTGGGTGTGGTGTGTCCAATCTGCAATCTAATTTGCAGTGTAAAAAAAAAAACCAGCCAGTATTTGCCCTGCACAGAAACAAAATAACCCACCCAAATCTAACTCTTTCTGCACATGTTATATCTGCCTCCCCTGCTGTGCACATGGTTTTGCCCAACTGCTAACAAAATTCCTGCTGCGATCCACTTGGAATTACCCCCATAGAGGGACATGGACTTGCGTGTTGTAATATAGAGGGACAGGGACTTGCGTATTGTAATATAGAGGGACAGGGACTTGCGTGTCATAATATAGAGGGTCAGGGACTTGCTTGTCATAATATAGAGGGTCAGGGACTTGCGTGTTGTAATATAGAGAAACAGGCACTTGCGTGTTGTAATATAAAGGGACAGGGATTTGTGTATGTTGTAATATAGAGGGACAGGAACTTGTGTGTGTTGTAATATAGAGGGACAGGGACTTGCGTGTATTGTAATATAGAGGGATAAGTACTTGCGTGTGTTGTAATACAGAGGGACAGGGACTTGCGTGTTGTAATATAGAGGGACTTGCATGTGGTAATATAAAGGGATAGGGATTTGTGTGTTTTCTCACATAGAGGGACAGGGACTTGCGTGTGTTGTAGTATAGAGGGACATGTACTTGTGTGTTTTGTAATATAGAGGGACAGGGACCTGTGTGCGGTATAATATAGTATGTAGTATGAGAGCGAGGAAAGATAAAAATGCAAGAAAACTAAAAATCAAGAGAGATTTGGAGAAAGTAAAGGACAAAGAGTAAAGATAATGAGAATAATATTAATATGATAAAATAAAAGGAGAGACTATAAAATAAGTGAGTGGAACAACAGTAAAGTGTAGGGCATGACAGAATGTACAAAGAAGAAAGGGGATAAAAGGTACAGATGAGACAGTGCGGTTCGGTATGATTTACCATCGCCCAGGATGCCGAATGTCAGTATCCTGACATCGGCATCCCGAGCGGTAGAATGCCGGCAGGGGGTCGAGCAAAATGAAGCCGCTTGCAGGCTCGGTGGCAAGGTTCAATCACCACAGGTTCTATTCTCCCTCTATGGGTGTTGTGGAGACTCATAGAAAAGGGAATGACCTACCTCACTGGTATACCGGCGGCAGTATGGTGCCCCTCCGTCAGGATCCCGGCATCGGTATTGTGACAGTCGGGATCTCGACGAGTTAACCGCATACCAGAGAATGTAACAAAAATATAGTGTAGGAGCATAAGGAATCTAGTAAAACTAAGGGTTCAAGTTCAGAATATGGGATCCCTTGGATTAGTATAACTACACTGGTCAAAACATTAATAAGTGTACCATTGTTGGCTCACGTCGCTCGCCATGCTTCAGGCGGGGCGGCTCGCTCCACTTTGCTTGCCACAGGTTACTGTTCCCATTAGATGTCCACGTGAATTGTGAAACTAATAGACCAGGGTTCCCATGTTCTGAACTTGAGCCAGACTAAGCAATGACCACTGATTAGGACAGTAAAGTACTGTATATAGGGGTTAATTCCAAGTTGATCGCAGCAGGAATTTTTTTTTTTAGCAGTTGGGCAAAACCATGTGCACTGCAGGGGGGGCAGATATAACATGTGTAGAGAGAGTTAGATTTGGGTGGGTTATTCTGTTTCTGTGCAGGGTAAATACTGGCTGCTTTATTTTTACACTGCAATTTAGATTGCAGATTGAACTCACCACACCCAAATCTAACTCTCTCTGCAAATGTTATATCTGCCTCCCCTGCAGTGCACATGGTTTTGCCCAACTGCTAACAAAGTTCCTGCTGCGATCAACTTGGAATTACCCCCATAGTGAGAATAGACAAATGCCACCATGGAAGGGTTATGTAATAGAATTAGCATGAAGTTACAGGCCCAACTGCAGCAAAAGATGCAAGGACAGCTGTGTCAGGCTCTATGAAGAGTATCCCACCCCTCTCAACATACCCCACCCCCTCAACAGACCCCGCCTCCATTAGGGCTGCTTCCAGAAATTTCCCGGGCTTGTTTTCCATCCCAATCCGCTCCTGTGCACCTCCATAGTGACGCCACAGTCTAGCAGTATTCCTCCCACTTATTCCCTGCATATACAGAGGCTGGTTCTGAGTCTAACACAAAGTGTCTGTATTTGTGAATAGCCACACAAGACAGATTTAATACCAATAAGGTATAGTAATGCGAGATTCTGCGCAGCTAACGTTAGGATACATGCATCAGTAAGTGGGACGCTGCACCAACCACTATTTTTGTGCCAACCGTCACAACTGTCATAATTAGTATCAGCATATGCACAGGCCCATGCTCGGTGCAAATGACATATCTGAAACAGACACATGCTGCACACATGACTCAGAATAGCGCAGAGCTTTAGCTACATGTTCAGGACATGCCCATGCAACTCCCACAAGTCAGACAGTTCCGTGCAATCACATTGTTGCTAACCAGTTCCCTCCTCAGTCATAAAACCTTGGTAACAGTCATCATCAGTGGCGGATTTTACCTATGGGCTGCAGGACTGCAGCCCCGCCAGGTAAAATCTGCCACTTCAGCACAGAGTCTGTGTGTCACGGATACTAGGCTTCTCTGTGTGTGCGTGCACAGGAGGTACATGAAATGAGGTATACAGAGACAAAAGGAAATGTATATAGATTTATAAATGCAAACAGAATCCGTAGGCATAAACTGTGCTATCAACAGATAAGAGACCAGGTATGTAAGTAAGTAGCTGTGAACATGCAAGATACCAGAGTGCAGAGAGAATGCAGGTCAGCTACTCTGTTACTTGTAGTTACCATGAATAGACCATAGTGAAGAACTGGGACAAAGCAGTCAGCTATGCAGGATAGCAGGGTACTGGGAAAATGCAGGTCAGCTATACAGGTTACCTGAGTACTGGGAGAATGCAGGCCAGCTATGCAGGATAGCAGAGTACTGGGAGAATGCAGGCAAGCTACTCAGTAGTCCATTAACGATGAACTGAGGGAATGCAGGTTACCAGAGTACTGGGAGAATGCAGGCCAGCTACTCAGTAGTTCCTAAACGATGAGCTGAGAGAATGCAGGTTACCTGAGTACTGGGAGAATGCAGGCCAGCTACTCAACGAGGAGCTGAGAGAATGCAGGTGACCGGAGTACTGGGTGAATGCAGGCCAGCTACTCAGTAGTTCCTTAACAATGAGCTGAGAGAATGCAGGTTACCCAAGTACTGGGAGAATGCAGGCCAGCTACTCAGTAGTTCCTTAACGATGAGCTGAGAGAATGCAGGTGACCTGAGTACTGGGAGAATGCAGGCCAGCTACTTAGTAGTTCCTTAACGATGAGCTGAGAGAATGAAGGTTACCTGAGTACTGGGAGAATGCAGGCCAGCTACTCAGTAGTTCCTTAACGATGAACTGAGAGAATGCAGGTTACCTGAGTACTGGGAGAATGCAGGCCAGCTACTCATTAGTCCATTAACAATGAGCTGAGAGATTGCAGCCTCAAAGGTAGACTTGATGAACTGACACAGGAGTGCTTGTGAACAGAGGATAAATAGCAGCTTCCCAGGTGCAAACCACAGCTGCACATAACTAGGTAATCAACGCTGCCAGGTCACAGAGTAGGAACTGCTAGATAGACCAGGAGGCAGAGAGTGACACCTAGAGGCAGAAAGGAGATATGGCACGGATCATGACACTGTGAAGCCAGATGCCGTTCATGAGACTGCACTGGCTTCACTGAGACTGGCAGTGATGTCCTATTGTAAGTCCTACCTGCTAGTCGGACACACTACAGGCAGTCCCAATGGGAGGTGTTTTCTACCTCTGGGACTTCCAGATCTGGCTGTGATTAGCAGAGAGCTGGCTTCCTGTAGGAAGCCTCTATCTGCCTTTCAGGCAGCGCTAGCCAGCTTATACAGACTGCAACCAATACAGTCCATAGAAGCCGAGGGATAGCGCATATGCAATATCGTCACAGCTACTGTGCAGCTACCGGTCCCTGGCATCTGTGAACTGCATTGAACAGATGCTGGGACCCAGCCAGCGGTGGGGAAATGTGACCTGGCGGTAGGGACATGGGACAAGGAGGGACCCAGCAGCATGACCAGTGGCAGCCCCCTCCACCACCAAGGTAGGAGCTGCCCTGGTCATCAGTTCGTAGCATCACATGACTTGTGGTAAAGAGCATTGCCAAATAGCTACTATACATATGCAGCTTCTTCACTCACCCCAAATTATATTGTGGCCAATATGCTTCTCCTAGCAGTGTGTGGCTAGTTGTATGGTTATCTTTAAAAAAAAAAAAAAAAAAAAAGCTACACTAAAAGAACAAGGTGGGATAGCCCCTCCAAGAGTCTGGGCAAAGTCTCTGTGTGTGTGTGTGTGTGTGTGTGTGTGTGTGTGTGTGTGTGTGTGTGTGTGTGTGTGTGTTATTGGCCACCACCGCATTCCTGCTCATTTCCGCAGTGGGTCCTGGCCAATGCAATGCGTCATACCAGCCGCTAAGGAGTCTGGTCACAACAGTTGATAGGCAACGAGGACTCTGGAAGGCCATGCTGAATCTTGATACTGAGTGTTGCCTAGCAGCCAGGACTCCTGTGTATGTTCAGCTGCATCTAGTCCTGTTATTAGGGGGCTGGTCTGCTTGACTCTCTCCCATTGGTCTCTGCTCTTGTTAAAATACAGCGAGCCCTGCATCGCACCGCCGGTGAGAGTTTCATGCTACAAATCAATATCACAAAAATGATCCATCAAACAATACCATCAGGGAGGCATCTGATTGGCTCTGAATTTATTCCCCCAATTACCCCAAACATACAGCCAATGTCATTAAGAACTATCTTTAGCATAAAGAAGAACAAGGAGTTCTGGAAGTAAGGATATGTCCCCTACAGAGTCATGATCTTATCATCATCGAGTCTTTCTGGGATTTCATCAAGAGACAGAAGGATTTGAGCAAGCCTACATCCATAGAATATCTGTGGTTAATTCTCCAAGATGTTTGGAACAACTTCCCTGCCTAGTTCCTTCAAACACTGTGTGCAAATGTACTTAGAAGAATTGATGCTGGGGGGCGTGGCCTGGAGGCCGATCAGAGTGGCTGCACAAACAGGGAGCTCTCTACTCCCTGAGGAAATTATCCCTCTGTTTCCCTCCCCAGACCACTTTTTCAACCCACCAAACCATCTACTACCCCTCCGGGACCCCCTCACACCGGTGGACCTGTGCTGCGGAGTCGGGAAGCCGGTATACTGGCTTCTGCGGACTGCGGCCTACGCACCCACCTGAAGCCGGGGCCTCGATTTCCGGCAATACCCGTCGCGGAGGGCGTCCGCCCTTGGAGCCCCCGGAGTGCCCTCACGGGACCCCCATCCCTGCTTTAAACACCCGGACCTCCCTTACCTGGCACCGGAGATCGGCGGTGCTGCGGGAGGGGGAAGAATCCGGACGGACGCGGCTGCGGGAGGCACGGAGCCCTGACGGCGGCGGCCATCTTGGACCTCGGGACCCGGGCGGAGAAGCGGAGGACCTGCGGCCTGGAGAGCCCGTCTGCGCAGAGGTGAGCCGCTTTCACCGACCCTTGCTCCCCGCTGCAGTCCCTCATCCTGCACCATACCCCACAGCACCCGCAGACGGCCGACGGCCCAGCCACGCTCGAGGGGTTGGACGCAGCTCCATCCCCCCCCTCCTGCGACCTTAATCAAACTGAGGCTGAGGGGATCTCCCCCACTCCTGCTACTCACCTGGAAGCCCATACACGCTCTTTCGAGAGGTGCCGGCTCGGACCGCCCTCAACCTCCGGCTCTCTGCAACCCGCTCCAGCGGCGGCCGTCTGGTGAGTCTCCGGGACCGCGGTCCCTTCTGCCTCCATCCACCTAAACCCCACTGAGGCCTCCGCGGGAACCCGCCTGGGAGTCGCTTACACATCAGCCCGCGGTCCTCTCCCCCACCGGGTCCCCGCCGCGGGGCTGCCCCGATCGCCGGCTGGTCCGTGCCCGGGACACGTCCCTGTGGTCCCCGAGCGGTGGAGATAGTCTCCGGGACCCCCTCTCCTGCGACTTCGGATTCTCACCCTCCAGTCCGGGCCGGGGTGCCCTCCCTCTCCTCCCGCGGGCCTCCCTGGGCGGGCTCCATCTGCCGGGCTCGGCTGATGTCCACACCGTAATGTCCCCTTAAAGCCCCCGAGTCACCTTCCCTGGCCCTGAGCCTCACAGCTGGAACGCCACCCCCATTCCTCACCCTGCTTTCCACCTACCCCCCTACGCCCCCAAAATGACCAGGGGTAACAAAAAATCCCAGGGGTCCGATCTCACACCATTTCTGACCAAAAAAGGCACCCCAGCCACGAACAGGCCCGAAAATCCCGGCCCCTCTCGGGGCCCCTCCGAATCGGAGGCCGAAGATGACGATCTCACACCCCTCACCTGCAAGGACTTCCTCTCCCTCCTTAAGGAGATGCGGGACATTAAGTCCTCAGTCCAAGCTCTACACTCCCTGAAATCCGATATAGCCGATATCGGCTCCAGAACGGACCAACTCGAAAGAAGAGTCGAAGAGGTGGTAACGTTCCAACAAACAGCAGAGACCGAGCTGCATCAACTCCGTCAGGATGTTGCCCACCTCCGGGAGGAGAACGAAGACCAAGACAATAGAGCAAGGAGAAATAATATGAGGATTCGGGGTATCCCTGAGGAGGTCGAGGCGTCTCATCTTGAACTCTACCTTAAACGTCTTTTCGCACACCTGTCGCCCGACACCCCTGAGGAACATCTCCTCCTGGACCGAGCACACCGGGCCTTGCGACCGCGCTCCCAGGACTCTTCTCAGCCCAGAGATGTCATTCTCCGAATGCACTATTTCACTGCGAAGGAGGCCGTTATGAGGGAGGCCCGACGGCTGGGATCTGTGACTTTCCAAAACACCCCACTCCAGATTTTTCAGGACTTATCCCCGCTAACCTTAGCTAAACGCAGGGACTTCAAACCCATCACTTCCCTGCTCTCCCGTCACAACGTGAAGTACCGCTGGGGTTTCCCTTTCCGGATCCTAGTGTGGCACCAAGGGAAGCTCCTCACAGCTAGAGACCAATCTGAGGCCCAAACGCTCCTCTCTAAACTGGGCATCC
Organism: Pseudophryne corroboree; assembly: GCF_028390025.1. NCBI lineage: Eukaryota > Metazoa > Chordata > Amphibia > Anura > Myobatrachidae > Pseudophryne > Pseudophryne corroboree. The sequence goes on from NC_086448.1 coordinate 284,800,181, forward strand.
CCGCTCCTGACCAAGATGTCCATTCTCCATCCCTCCCACCACGGACACGGCGGGATTCGCTTCGGTCTCCTCGTTCTGAGTGGTTCACGGTGCCGTCCTCCGGGGCCCCCCAGGCTCCACCCCCAGTGCCCTGAGAACTCTCACCTCTCTACGCTACAGCACCCCACATTGAATTGGGACGATCACTTCTGGTCGTACCCCCCCCACCTGAAGTGCTACATTACCTTAGGCTCTTCGTGACGCTACTTCCTGATCCCTTGGTTGCTTCACAATAGCATTGTTGTTATCCTCTATTGAAATGTTACGTTGTTTGGAAGTTTAAATGTCTAACTGCTTACATACTCAAAAGTTACTCTCCTGATATGTTTCCATGCAGATGCTTGACCCACTCTCCCCCCTCCTCCCCCCCCTCCTATTCTCCGCCCCTTGGGGCGGGCGCTCCAGCTATCTTCTCTACCTGTCTTCTCTCCAGCTTTCTCCCTCAGGTACCCCCAGGGGAGGCTTGCCTCCTATCTTTTCCCGAGCGGCTCGTGATTCGCGATCAGGGCCCCATGCCGCGCCCCCACAGGGCCCCGGGCCCTACCGCTGACCTAGGTGCTCCCCCAACGCCTAGTATTCCCTCCCCTTGTCAGCTTTACCGGTCCTGGCCTCCTCCGCCAGACGACCAACCACCCCCCCACCCCCTCCGGTCCTCTTTCCCTTCCACCCCTCCTCTGACCACACTCTCTCTCATTTCATATATCTTCGATCTGTCTCCCCCTCCCCCTTCTCCACCTCCAATCACTCCCGCCCTTTCAAATCTGCCTACCTCACTGCTGCCTGCCCATGGGTCTCCGGGTACTCTCTCATAATGTGAAGGGCTTGAACAGCCCTCAAAAGAGAGGCAAGCTCTTTGCTTCCCTTAAACACCATAGAGGCGATCTGATTTTCCTACAGGAAACTCACTTCGTGCACGAATCTCACCCTACCCTGCAATGTAAACCATTCCCCGTTTCCTTTCATGCCTGCGATCACCTAGCCAAAAAACGTGGAGTAGCAATCTTAATTGCCCGCCACCTGTCTTTTGAACTCCTAGACTCTCATGCTGACAAAGACGGCCGATTCCTTGTCCTAGTGGGTAAACTCAACAATAATACATGCACCCTGGTTAACGTTTACGCCCCTAACCAGCGACAGGAACGGTTCTTTACAAGGCTAGATAATCTCCTCACTCGAGTCCGACAGGGCGACCTTATACTTGCAGGTGACTTCAACTCCGTTCTCAATCCACAGCTAGACCGCTCTACATCTTCCCCTACTCCTTCCCCGTCGGACTCCCTTCGCTCTAGATCCCTCCTCCGACTCATGCGATCCCAACTCCTCTACGACTCTTGGAGGATAAAAGACCCCTCTGCCCGCGACTATACCTTCTACTCTGCCCCTCATAACTCCTACTCCCGCATTGATATGGTCCTGCTCAGTCATGATCTTGCTATCAACCTCCGTGATGCCCATATCCACCCACTAATCTGGTCCGACCACGCCCCCATCTCCTGCGACCTGGCAGGCTTGGCTTCCCGTCCTCGCCCCATGACATGGCGCCTCAACGACTCCCTCCTACACAACCCTGAGACAAAGTCCCATCTTCAAGACAAAATCTCTGATTATTTCACCTTAAATGACTCCCCCGATATTTCTAGACCCACCCTCTGGTTGGCGCACAAGGCTGTCCTTCGAGGACACCTTATCAGCCTAGCCTCAAAAGCTAAAAAGCAATCCCTTTCCCAATACAACAGGCTCTCCATTAAACTCCATGCACTTGAGACCCAACACAAGGCGTCTCCCGACCAGGCGGTCTTGTCCGAACTTCGCACCATTAAAGCGGAACTCGATCTTCTTCTTACTACACGGGTGGCCAAGCGTCTTAAGTGGCTTCGCCAGTCTTTTTATGAGAAGGGTGACAAGGCGGACAAGATCCTGGCGGCCCGACTCCGCTCCACAAGAGCCAAAACCAACATTGTCACTATCAGAAACTCTCTCAACCAAATCATTCAGGATCCCACAGCCATTAGAGCCGCCTTCCAATCCTACTACACCGACCTATACAACCTTCCGCCCCCTCCACCGGGCTCTTCCCCCCAACCTCGATCCGACCTTATCTCCCACTTTCTCTCTGCTTCTAAACTACCCAGACTACCCCCGGACGCCTTGGACCTTCTCAACGGTGAGATTACGGTGGAAGAAATCACCCAGACTATACTCATACAAAAAATAGGCAAATCTCCGGGCCCAGATGGGTTCACCGCTCTCTACTACAAGAAATTCTCTGCCCTTCTCTCCCCCCACCTACACTCTCTCTTCAATGGGATTGTCCAAGGCGACCCTTTTCCCCCTGAGATGCTAGAGGCTAGAATTGTGGTGATCCCCAAGGAAGGCAAGGACCCCCTTAATTGCGCAAGCTATCGCCCCATATCTCTCCTGAACCTAGACTTGAAAATCTTTGCTAAGATCCTGGCCAACCGTCTTAACCCATACCTCCCTTCCCTTGTCCACTACGACCAAGTAGGCTTTATCCCGGGCCGCCAGGCAAGAGACAACACCAGACGTGCCATTGACCTTATACATATCTCTAACTCCAGGAGATGCCCCACTATCATGCTTTCCTTAGATGCCGAAAAAGCATTTGACCGGATCTCCTGGGACTTCTTGAAACCCACCTTGGAGGCCTATGGCCTGTCCGGTGGCTTCCTCACTAGCATCCTAGCATTATATTCCACCCCCTCTGCCACCGTCCTTATCAATGGTACCCCATCCGCCCCACTTAGCATTTCCAATGGCACACGTCAGGGCTGCCCCCTCTCCCCCCTAATATTTGCCCTTATTATAGAACCCCTTGCCTCCCAAATTAGAGCACATCCGGATATACACGGAATAAAGGTAGGCCCCACAGATCCCAAAATCTCCCTCTTCGCAGATGACATCCTACTCTCCCTCACTCAGCCCCATATTTCACTCCCAAACCTATTTTCGGTTCTACAAGCCTATAGCCTTATTTCAGGCTACAAGATCAACTACTCCAAATCTGAGGCCATGATGCTACATATCCCCCAACACCAGGCTGAGTCCCTTCGCACCAATTTTAAACTCAAATGGCACCCCACAAAGATAAAATACCTAGGGATATACCTAACCCCGCGCTACGACTCCCTCTTCCGGGAAAACTTCTCACCCCTTCTTACCAACACACTAGCCGACCTGACCTCTTGGAACAGTCTCTTCATCTCGTGGCTGGGCAGGATCATAGCAGTTAAAATGACCATAATCCCCAAATGGCTCTACCTTTTCCAGACTCTCCCTGTGGCGGTCCCGGCTCCCTTCCTCCGCAATATCCAACGAGCCCTTATACGCTTTATTTGGAACCACAGACCTCCCCGCATTGCTGCCAACACTCTGAAAAGAGCAACCTCCATGGGAGGCAGAGGACTTCCCGATGTCAAATTATACTACCTCGCCTCCCACTTATCCCACATTGTCACTTCCTACGCTCCTCCAGGATCGGTTTCCTGGCTGGACATCGAAGCAGCCTTCATTGGCATCCCAGATCTGACCCCCCTATGGGGACTCCCCTCCGCCTCTCGACCCCCAACCTCTAAACTTCTTCCCACCATCAAATTCAACCTCAAAACCTGGGACACCCTCTCTCTGAAGTGGGGTCTCACCACCACACCCTCACCCTTAACCCCCATCTGGCAGAACCCCATGTTTCCCTCCGGACTCTCAGCTACGAGATCCCGGACGTGGATAACCCTAGGCCTTAAATTCCCAATTGACTTTGCCGACCGAGGCCAATGGCTGTCCCTCCCGGACCTCCAGCAGAAAATCCCCTCACAACCACTCAATCCCTTTCAATTCTTACAAATACGCCACTTTTTAACTTCCCTCCCTTCCACCGCCTTACTCCGTGCCCTTACTCCCTTTGAATCCCTATGTGTCAACTCTCATTCCTCCAAAGGCATAATCTCCCAACTTTACTCTCTCCTACTGGATTTTTCCCTGCCCCTATCCCGGCCCCATGAAGTTGCATGGGAACGGGACCTCGGGCCCCCACCTGAAACTCAGGATTGGGAGGACATGAGACTAGGCATTGCTAAAAGCTCTATTGCCACCGCCTTTAAGGAAACGGCCTACAAAGTTTATTACCGCTGGTACTATACCCCCGACCGTCTTAACAAATTTTTCCCGTCCTCCTCTTCAGCCTGCTGGAGGAACTGTGGGGATAGAGGTACTATGCTCCACATATGGTGGACCTGCCCGGTTATCGTCCCCTTCTGGGATCTGGTCCACTCCCTCCTCAACTCACTTCTAGAACCCCCTGTAATGAAGGACCCTTGGGTCTCCTTACTGTGTCTTCCCCCCCCACACCTCAATAAATTCTCCCAAAAGCTAACCTCACACATTCTGGCCGCAGCTAAATCACTGATCGCCCTCAACTGGAAGAACCCCTTACCACCCTCCCTACTATCCCTCAAAGCTAAAATCTGGCACATCGCCTCAATGGAAAAGATAACCTATTACCTCCACGACCGGGGCCACGTCTTCGAGCAGGTCTGGGCTCCCTGGCTCACCGCTGAACGTGGTTAGCTGGCTCCCTCCACCCGCTCCCGCCCCTCCCGTAGAACCATGGGCACCCACTCCCTTCTCCCCCTGATATCCCTCCTCATCTCATCTCTTAACCTTCTCAATTATCTCTTCCCCCTATTACCCTCTCTGTCTTCGTCTCTCCTCCGTTCCCCCCCCCCCCCTTGGTATGATCTTGCTGCTCTTAAGACTTATATTATGTACGGTTACAAATGTGGTTATTCCCCCCCCCCTGTTTCTCTTCTCCTCCCCCCCCCCTGATCCCCATGTTTGAACTTGACTGTTTTTCCCACACCAACTAACCCTGTTACTCATTTGAAAAATTGTGGTCCATTTTGGACACTGGCTATGTTGGCCATCTGTCCCTTGTATTCCTAGAATGCCCTCTTTATGTATCTGACCACGTATAAATAAAGAATTTCAAAAAAAAAAGAAGAATTGATGCTGTTTTAAAGACAAAGGGTGGTCACACCAAATATTGATTTGAATTAAATTTCTCTGCTGTTCAGTCACTTTGCATTTTGTTAACTGATAAAAATAGACTATTACCACCAGTGTTAATTTCATCAGAGATTTTCAATTTCGTTTTAGTCATAGTCACTTTCCTAAAATTTGACGAAATTAAATGTCACATTTTAGTCAATTTTTTTAATTTCGTATTAGTCAGTGGATCTTGACGAACATTTTCGTCTAATTTTAGTCATTGATTTAGTCATAGCTTTGCAGTTTTATGATACTGTAACTACTGTCACTATGTGTTTTAGTACTGTAGTTAATTAGGTATTAAACAAGTGCAACATAACAGACACAAATGCTATTTCCCTTTACAGCAGGTAATTTATTTTCTGCAAATATTAATTTAAGAATACAACTGTTCTTTAATCAAAAGAGTTAAAACCTTAACCGTCCTTAACCCTACTTAACTGAAGTAGTAGTAGTTGACGTTCAGTTCACATTCACACATCAAGATGTAAAAAGCAGTCTACAATTACAATATATACATTTTAGTACATATACATAGTCATACTGATAAAAAAAAACTATTATTTTTTCTTATGACCCAAACCCAGCCTTGTTGTATGTATGTATAAAAAGACAGTATTAATTTAAATAATACAATAAAAACACTAAAAATATACAAAACCTGTCTGGTACAACTAAGTAGTAAGTAGTATGCATATCATATGCTAATACTAATATTTAGCTATTTAGCCTCTAGCTAGCTCAATTGAGTGATTCTCATCATGACAAAGAGTTGTTGTTGTGCAGCCAAAACATGCAACCTGGTTGATCCTCTGACTCCTACCTTAGATAATAAGCAGTGGTAGTACTACTACAAAAAATGAAGCTGTAAAGAATGTGGATGCACATGATCACACGCTAATAATAATATATAGCTATTTAGCAGCTAGCTAGTTTAATTGAGTGATTCTCATCATGACAAAGAATAGTTGTTGTGCAGCCAAAAAATACAACCTGGTTGATCCTCTGACTCCTACATAAGATAATAAGCAGTGGTAGTACTACTACAAAAAATGAAACCGTAAAGAATGTGGATGAATATGGTCATATGCTAATAATAATAGCTATTTAGCTGAACTGAGTGATTTTCAATTGACTTACAGTTGACGTTACTACTTTACTCTGTTTAATTTCAGGAAGGCACTTCTCTCTAAGATAACTCTTGCCCTGTTGCGACAGGCCCTTGTCAGGTCCCCTGTTACACTAAACACCCTCTCGGTAAAAGCCTGTGATGTAGGCATTGCACGCAAATCTAGTGCCAGCGGCTTCAAATTTACATATACCATGGAGTTCTGGGCCAACCAAAAGTCCATCCCATGTTCCAAATCGGATATCTTCGGAGATGAGAGGTCATCTTTGTATTTCCTTATATCCTGTTGAATACTGGGCTTGGGTGGTTTTGACACTGAAGATGCTGACTTGGTGGATAAGAACCTAAATCACGGTCACTTTACTTCTGAGGGCACCTCTTCTTTGATGCATCCCCATCATCTTTCTTTAACTGATCCTCCTCCACCTGTGTTGTGGATGTGGATGCATTGAGGATGACAAATTTTTCTGCTTCTTCCAGAAGTTCACTGATTCCATCATCTGTGTTTTCAAAGAGTGCATCTATAGCAACTGTTGGGTCAAGAAAACAAGCAGCGGCTGCAAATGGAGAGAACTTTGCCTCATTGGGAAATAGGAAGCAGCTGAAGTGTTGTTCCAGGTTCACTTTCATTTTATCTGCCAGTACACCCAGGTCTCTGTGAGTTGATACAAGAGAGAACTGAGAGAGGTGAGTAATCAAGTCCAGTAAGGCTGGCACTATCAAAGACAGAGACATTGTATCACTTTGAAGTGTTTTTGAGTGGTCAGCAAAGGGCAGCAAGAGATCTCAGATAGCAGTTAACTCGAGTCACTCACTTTGCAGGAGACAATCCCAACCCATCTCATCTGCAACATGAACCACAGAATCCTTCACTTGAAGAAGGCATGGAACCATTACAAATGTGCTGGACCATCTTGACACACAATCTTTACTTAAAATAAGTCCACAGAGCTGGCAAAGTTTCTCTATTGCAACTGAAGGCCTGCAAAACTGTTTGACAACTGCTTTCACCTTTTCCAAGAGACGGGTAACAGAGACTTCTTTGTGGACCATGTTGGCGACTAACTGCAATGTGTGAACAGAACAGGGTGTCCGCTCCATAATGCCTCCATACCCGAGAAAAAGACCACCAAGGACAAAGTACTTTATTATTATTATTTTTTTATGTACTTTTATTTGACATGTAATACATCTAATAGGCTTACCTTGCCTCCTCACTTTCATGCTCTCCCTCACTCTCCTCATCCTCTTCAGAATCTGCAGAGCTTATTTCATCTTCTTCCAGTCTGAATACAGCAACTATGTTGCTCCCATTATGTGTGATGACTGTAAGAAGTGAATGGGCAGTACGGATGGTGTAATGGTTAGCATTACTGCCTCACAGCAATGAGGTCATGGGTTCGATTCCCACCATGGCCCTAACTGTGCGGAGTTTGTATATTCTTCCCGTACTTGCGTGGGTTTCCTTCAGGTACTCCGGTTTCCTCCCACAATCCAAAAATATACTGGTAGGTTAATTGGCTTCTAACAAAAATTAACCCTAGTGTAAATGTGTCTGTGTGTACATGTGATAGGGAATATTGATTGTAAGCTCTACTGGGGCAGGGACTGGTGTGAATGGCCAAATATTCTCTGTAAAGTGCTGCGGAATATGTGTGCGCTATATAAATAACTGGTAATAGTAAGAAGAAGAAGAATCTTGTTTTCTGGTATTGCCCATATTTCAGTGCACTGGTAAACACGTGCTTTAATGGAATCAGCAGTATGTGGATGGGAGATCTCTTCAAGACAGAGTAGTATGTGTTCAGGTTGGTTTTGCACAGTGCAAAAGTAACATGCACTTATAGCAGTTACTGCACTGCTATCTCATCCTAACCCTCTGTTGTACACTCTCCATGTACCCCATCTGTGTCACCCCTGTCTGTCTACCCCTCCCCTTTAGAATGTAAGCTCTCACGAGCAGGGCCCTCTTCCCTCATGTGCTTATCCTTTCTTACTTTAATAATCTTCAACTGCATCAACTCCAGCAGTCTTCTGCCACCTGATACTTATTCCAGTGTCATCTGCTGATGTAACTATGTTTATTTACCCTGTACTTGTCCTATACTGTCATCAACTGTAAGTTGCTGTTTTCCTGTTTGATTATTCATGTACTCTGTAATTGGGCGCTGCGGAACCCTTGTGGCGCCATATAAATAAAGGATAATAATAATAATAGCAAGGTACGAAGAAGTCAGTCCCTTGGTTGTCCAAATGTCTAGACCAATTGTTATTTTCCGTGCACTGGCTACTCGATTTTTAAATTTATTTTTTTCATCCTTATATATGATATAAATGAGGTTGTTAATTTTGGTTTTATTAGGGTTGGTCAGTCTTCTGTCAACCGCCTCCACCATGCAAATGAATTCTTTGTCCTCCACTGTCCGGGATGGCAGACCACTATGACCTATCCACAAGGCTAGAGTTCTCTCTTTAGTTTGTTGTTCTTTTGCTTCTGGGTGGTACTTTTGAAGCCAAAACAGTCACATTTGGAAGAGTTGTCTGTTGTTCTTCTTTTCCCCTGCCTGTTTTCGGTACAGCGATAGTCTCCGGAATCTGAGTATTAAAAAAGTATTTTATATTATTCAGTATGTTTTTGACTCAAAATCAGGTTATATACACAGTATGTCTGTCACAGATTCTATGCTTCAGTCATCCACACACATAAACATTATAAGACTCTCTGACTCGCTCCTTCTTGTTGTCTCCGACTTCAAACCTTCAAGTAGAAGCATTTCTGCAGTCCACCTGACCCAACTCCACACACACAGTCCAACTCCACACATATTTTTATCTTTATTTAATTCCACATCCAATACAGGTGATATTTACCTTAGAAAACACTGAAGGATGGCGTGTCTTCAAGTGTCTCTTCAAATTTTTAGTATATTTTCCAGTCATCTTAATTCCTCAAAGCACTCCATCAGTGGAAACAATACACTGTGTCTTTCTTTCAGATTTACAATAACTGAAGTGTGTCCATAAATCATCTATCCGTTCCCTTTCCACTGCCAAAGCTGCAGTCCCAGGCAAAGTTTCTGAACTTTCATCATCATTCGACATTATTTTGTATGTTAAGCTGCCTATTACGGTGACCACCTTCTTGTTCACATCATCTAGTAGTCCTCCAGTCCAACTTGGCCAAGAAGACTCTTAACAAAAAAAACAAAAATTGCATAAGAAATATTTGTATTTAAAATAAATAAATATAAAAGGTCACAGTTGGGTGCACTCTTACCCAGGCCACCTCCGCTGCTGCACCACACTGTGTATATAATTATATATATATCATTACACACACATATATAATGACACTCTGATCTGGCTGTGTGTGCTGTGCATGCCCCCAAACCGGCAGCGCCCACCGCACATTGCATGATATGCCAGTGCCACACAGTGTATGTCCACATTTATATATATATATATATATATATATATATATATATATATATAAAACAACTCCTTGACTCCGGCACTCCAGAAGTCCCACAGGACCAGCTTGCTCAGGTGCCTTCCCCCAGGGGGGTCACCCCGGTACACGAACAAGAACAAACGAGGCGGCACTCAAAGACTTGAAAAATGCATCAAACGTGTATTAGTGCTATCAACGTTTCGGGGACTACCTCCCCTTCGTCAGGATAACTGCACGAGTGAACAAACCACACTTATATAACAATAAACTTACCCCCCTTGCAAGACTCCCCACGCTCGTTCTCCCCTGGCCATGCCACTCGGGCATCCCGTCCGGCGTCACCGCTCACACCAGCGGAGCCGGAAGTGACGTCGCGGCTCCCTCCTGTGTGGCCATGGAGACACTACAACAAAACAGACGTGACATGTAAAAACAACTGTGTCTATGCTCAAGACTGTAACATAAAAAGCATTACAGATATAAAGTGCACGCTGCCCTACTAATGTGAGCTTATCAACATAGTGAACAGATATGAAAGTGCATGGTACTAGTAACGATCATGACAGGACTTTGAAGATATAACATATAGCTTCCTATTAAATAATCATGAAAAGTGCAACATAAGTTAAAACGCAATAAGCATTAAAAAGGGAAGAACGCGGCACGCCACGATCAGTGTATGAATGTTAACTATACTAGATGTCGACACATAAGTAATTAATTAAAAACCTGAACCATTAATGTCCCCCTGCTTAAACCATCCCGGGGGTGCACAAGTGACCTGTTTGTGTCTTAAAGGACATTCCATTTTTAAAAAAAATTAATGAGACCTAAACTATCATTAAGCCCACCTGGTTTTAGTGTATTGAGTCTATGTATCCACATAGACTCAAGTTGGAGCAATTTTTTGCCCCTGTTGCCCCCACGAGGAGACTCAGGGACATGATCTATGATACGGTGTTTAAACTGGCCATGCTGTGTCTATGTTCCACGAAATGTTTGGCTACTGGCTGTTCCCCATTACCAGATGCCAACGCACTCCTTATGGCCTGTCTATGTTGGGCCATCCTCACCTTGAATTGGCATTCGGTTTTTCCGATATAGTAACGCCCACATGGACACATGATGGCATACACCACAAACTTAGAGGTGCAAGTAAGGGGCCATCTGATGTTAAATTTTTTCCCGGAAAAGGGGTGCGAAATGCTGTCACCAGGAGATATGTGGGAGCACGTAGTGCATCCCGCGCACTTAAAACAGCCGTTTCTACGGGATAGGAAATGCCTAGAAGGAGGTGTCTTGAACCTAGCCATATCGGTCTTGACTAGCATGTCACTGATATTTCGGCCTCTGGTGTAACTGGGCATAACCCTTTTATCCCGGAAAACTTTTAAATCCGGGTCTGTGGACACCATCGGCCACAATTGACGCAATTTCTTAGAGTTTTGTTCACTGTGTACATTGAATTCTCTGACCCATGGGATGACATTAGCCATATCCCGTGTCTGGGTGGGTTTTAATAACTCTTCCCTGTTTTTGGCTACAGCTTTTTGCCTAGCTGATCGGAGAAGGTCACCCTCGTGTCGACATCTAGTATAGTTAACATTCATACACTGATCGTGGCGTGCCGTGTTCTTCCCTTTTTAATGCTTATTGCGTTTTAACTTATGTTGCACTTTTCATGATTATTTAATAGGAAGCTATATGTTATATCTTCAAAGTTCTGTCATGATCGTTACTAGTACCATGCACTTTCATATCTGTTCACTATGTTGATAAGCTCACATTAGTAGGGCAGCGTGCACTTTATATCTGTAATGCTTTTTATGTTACAGTCTTGAGCATAGACACAGTTGTTTTTACATGTCACGTCTGTTTTGTTGTAGTGTCTCCATGGCCACACAGAAGGGAGCCGCGACGTCACTTCCGGTTCCGCTGGTGTGAGCGGTGATGCCAGACGGGATGCCCGAGTGGCGTGGCCAGGGGAGAACGAGCGTGGGGAGTCTTGCAAGGGGGGTAAGTTTATTGTTATATAAGTGTGGTTTGTTCACTTGTGCAGTTATCCTGACGAAGGGGAGGTGGTCCCCGAAACGTTGATAGCACTAATACACGTTTGATGCATTTTTCAAGTCTTTGAGTGCCGCCTCGTTTGTTTTTGTTGTGGGTGTGTATATATATATATATATATATGTATATATACATATATATATATATATAAACAGTATTATGAGGGTGCACAATGTGAGTATGTGAGTATTTACCAAACCTTTGACCAACAGAAGGTAAATTTTAAAAACAAATTGTTTAATAAATTTGTCATAAAACAGAATTCATTAAAACAGTTTCACATCAACCATCATACAATACGATCAGTTTTGGATGGTGACTTTCATATAGTCCAACGCATTTCATCCTCAAAGGACTTCATCAGGGGTGTAGACTTTCGCTGGATTTTTTAGTATTATACAGATGGAGGAAAAGAGGAAGAATACAAAAAATAGTTTACTGAATTGCGTCAAAAGAAATATTACAAACATAGTAAAATGGATATTTTTATAGTCATATTATACATGAAATAGAACAATTCAGTAGATCCACTAAACTTTTATAGCTTCATAATCGACATCAAGTTCGTTACTTTTAGAACATTGAAGGAATAACATGCCTCTCTATTGGCACAAAAACAAGCCCACCAATGATTAGAATCCTAACTAGTGTTATATTTAAAGAGCAGAATAACTATGTTAATAAATTTCCATTTTATCATGATTTATATATATTTCTCTATATTTCTATTTTTTAATTAATTTATTTAACTTTACATTAGTTCAATCATGTGCTTACTTACATGTCAATTTCCCACAAGGTGATCAATCACACGTTATTCAGAGGGTGTCCCTTTAAATAACCTATATATACACAGGGTGACCATTATTTTTGGCATTGTGATAATTATAAATACTATCTTATAATAAAATTTGGTTTACTTACTCCATTATTGAGACTAATGGACAAACCACCTAAAGATAATAGTTCCAATTCGTAGCGTAGAATCTATTAACCTATGTCCCCGCTGTTAGGGAATATTATCAGTCCTTCCCATATACTGGTACAATTACTACTATAAGACCTAAAAATGAAATTAATAATCAATATTTGGTAGTAATATTGTGTACTTAATTTAGTTAATGGTAAGTGAGACTTACTTAAATTAATATTGAGTTAGTGAATCTCGATCCGTATGGAAATATTTTGAGGAATCACAAAATTTTCCCACTATAATAATAAATTATTATTCAATATTTAAAATCAATATTTAACATTTTGGTGATAGTTTATAAAAATATTATAATCAAAGTGATATATGATAAATATAATCAAAGGGATATAGTGAACTTACTGGGAAAGTTTCTAAGGATTTTATAATCAAAGTGATATAGTGAACTTACTGGGAGAGATCTGTCCTTGTGTGCGCTCCTTCCTTCCAAAAAAGCAAGTGACCCAGGGAGAAATTTACCCACCTATTTATACCACTAAAGTATGACCTAATTTCCTCTCACTAAAGACAGAAATGGTCCAATTAACCTGATAGATCCTTATTTTAAGAACATACATAATCCATATATAGTTTTCTCCACACTGGTAAAACACTATGAGCCTCCGATTTGTGTACAAGTGTCCCTTTTATTTATAAAATATCCCTTTTATTTTTTAAGCTTAATTGATGACTGGATAACGTCATTTCCTCCCTGCATTCCAAACCATTTCTAGGTGGAACGCACACAGGATCGGACTGGCCCACAGGGAAATAGGGGTATCCACTGGTGGGCCCCACTGCCTGTGGGCCCTCCTCCTCCTCTAGGGATTTGGTTCCAGACTCTATCCTAGTGCACTTGAATTATGCATTATACTTATGTTACATTATACTTCACAAGAATATGGTTTATTATATATTTACTAAGGAAAACAAAACATGTTCTCTGTAATGGTTAGCCAAACCTCTGTGGTTTCACATATCATCATAGCCAGATTAAAGGGGGGATACAGGGCATACTGTACCCCAGGCCCCCCTCTGTCAGGGGGCCCCCCCGGCCAGAGCACACTGACATCACTAGATGTCCCACTTCTGCATCAGATTCATGAACTATCAACAGAGCTTCCCAACCAGAGGAGAGATAGGATGGTGGAGAGAGCTGTAAGTGACACAGGGTGTGATCCCTGTGTCACTTACAGCTCTTGCCACACCTGGGTGGGAGCCCTGTGTAACTTATTATCTAATGAGGGTCTAGAGAGACACACACACACACACACACACACACACACACACACACACACAGTCCTTCTGAGTCCTGTCCCAGTGTGTAAGTAGTACAGAGGCTGCTGCTATTCTTGCATGTGACAAGAAAAATTGTAGATTTTATTTTTCTATGTGTATTTTAAGGTTGTTTAAGTTGTCTTTGTTCCACTACAAGAACAGTTTATATAATAGTTGTCTTTCAATTAGGTGGAGCAATAAACAATACCTAGACATTAATAAACTATTAGTTTAAATCTAATATACACCATTGGGCTAAATTTAATATACACAATCCATACATCCCAACATGACCCATTCCAGGATGGGCAAAATGCTCTCTACTTGGACTTTCTTCTTAATTTATGATTGCAATCACATGTGTTTAAATACCTTTCTTATCTATTAAATAGTTCAACACAGGTGACTACAATCATATATTAAGAGGGAAGTCCATGTAAAGAGCATGTTGTCCCTCCTGGAATGGGTCATGTTGGAAGGTATGCACAATCTTATACACAGCCCCCCACCCCCCTCCTTCCACTGGGGCCCCCTTGTCTAAAGTGTCCCGGGCACCCCCAAGGCTTTATCCAGCCCTGCATATCATAGTACACTTATAGTATATGCACACTCATTGTCACATCCTAGGGATTCTTGTGGATGCCTACACTGGCACCAGTTATTATCTTGCACGTAACTTCAGTCTATAGATATGATTCACGTTTCATACAATTAGTCTTCCCCAGTTCTTTTCCACCTATTATTCCTGAAACATTAAGTTACACTACACGTATAATTTATTCTTTCACTTCATAAACACATACTTCCCTCAATAGGTAGTTCCCAATTTTACACTTATTCTTTCTCAGCTATTCTTTTTTTTATTTTTATTTTCCTCCTGGTCATTAATATACCTTTATTGTATATTCATCAACAATCTTTATGTTATTTGCTTGTATTTATTTTTTTGCTCTTTTACTATTCTACATACAATAAGTGGGTTAATGATATACGCCGTATACCCTTCAGCATTCAGACTGATCTGTACTTCTTTTTTATCACATACCTTTTTGTTATACTTACCTTCAGCAACATACATTCCTTTTAGGTATGTATGCATTTGTTACTACAGGTATGAATACGTTGCTTGCATTTATCCACTCAACAAAATTTCCCTTATTTATTATGCCTACACCGTGAATACCACTTGTCTATGACGTAATTGATATATAGTTTTGGTTTGATACAATAAAGAATCTCTTTAGATATTGTCCCCTGTACATCTATGGTAGCTGTCTCCCACGAATGCCCCAGATTTCTGAATGCTAATCTTTGTTTTATATTCCACATGGTTTCTCCGGCTACACTGCAATATTGCCTCCCAGCTTTGATAACCAAGAAAGTGTGTTACCATGATGATGGCATGACTCACATCAGCTATGGTCATTTCTGGAAAAAATAGTATTCTGATTACCTAGCAACAACTAGACTATACCTCTCAAAGTGATTGGTCAAAAGCCGGCGCCTGTCGTTTAAAGGCTCCGTAGTGACAAAGAGGCAGAACAGGAAGTGATCAAGCCTGAGCAAGGGAGAAACGTGTCTTCCGCCAAGCAGTGTCAGTTCCCACACAGTTCCATCCGGATCATGGGTTCTGCCACACCAGCGCACAAGGATCTCACGGACCACCGCCCGCCCCACTGATAACAGCCCCTCTCGTTCCGGACCACGGGGCCATGCCGCGTCAGCCTTAGAAGAATCGCACAGACCACCACCTGCCTCACTGACATCAGCCCCATTTGATCTTTACATGGGTCCATACCGCACCAGCTGGCATCAGGGTCTACAGACTGCCACTTACCTTGCTGCTATCAGCCCCTCACCTGCACTAAAGACAACGGTGGTATTGTCTTATTTATCTACTCTATAATGGCATTTGTACCAGGCTATTGGTCGCCATATTTTCTATACTGGAAGATATTTTCTAATAATCAGGCCATTGTCCTAGCAGGTTTGGCAGTGTATTGTGTATATAGCCAGACATATATACTTGCTATTAATATTTTCACTCTATCATTTATCTGGATTGGTTTAACCAGTATACTTGGAGGGTGGGGCAGGTGATATTGTGCCTTAGTGTGATGACATAGAACATATTGGTATTATTTACCTCAATATTTTGGGTTATCCACCTCTTTTTTATGTGCCTATGTTTAGTTTTGATTTTTTGTCAACTTAATTTCTCGCCAAACTAATACACCTTCTTATTATCAGTTAAATCAGCATTTTTTGACATAATTGTATCACCAGTTGTTATTCCAATGGGAATATCTCACAGGCTCACCGTCTAAGCAACGGTGTGGTGCATATTGGTTTACAAAAGTATCTTAACACTATAGACTATTCTTTTTCCTGATGATTTACATATTTCTTTGTCACTTACCTTCAGGACTCTCACCAGCTATCCACAGGTTCATGGGTGGCCCCACCCTGTATACCTCTGCCTAACGCTGGCAGCAGATCCATCCTATTTTTTCCACACATTTTCTCTGACGTCCTAGTGGATGCTGGGTACTCCGTAAGGACCATGGGGAATAGACGGGCTCCGCAGGAGACTGGGCACTCTAAAAGAAAGATTAGGTACTATCTGGTGTGCACTGGCTCCTCCCTCTATGCCCCTCCTCCAGACCTCAGTTAGAATCTGTGCCCGGCCCGAGCTGGTTGCACACTAGGGGCTCTCCTGAGCTTCTAGAAAAGAAAGTATTTGTTAGGTTTTTTATTTTCAGTGAGATCTGTTGGCAACAGACTCACTGCTACGTGGGACTTAGGGGAGAGAAGCAAACCTACCTGCCTGCAGCTAGCTTGTGCTTTTAGGCTACTGGACACCATTAGCTCCAGAGGGATCGAACACAGGGCCCGACCTCGATCGTCCGTTCCCGGAGCCGCGCCGCCGTCCCCCTTGCAGAGCCAGAAGACGGAAGAAACCGGAGGAAATCGGCGGCTGAAGACTTCGGTCTTCATTAAGGTAGCGCACAGCACTGCAGCTGTGCGCCATTGCTCCCTATGCACACCACACACTCCGGTCACTGATGGGTGCAGGGCGCTGGGGGGGGGCGCCCTGGGCAGCAATTAGAGTACCTTACATGGCAAAAAGCACATAATACAGTCTAATAAACTGTATATGTGCATAATCCCCCGCCATAAAAGTATATAAAAAAGTGGGAGAAGTCCGCCGAGAAGGGGGCGGGGCTATCTCCCTCAGCACACCGGCGCCATTTTCTCTTCACAGCTCCGCTGGAAGACAGCTCCCCAGGCTCTCCCCTGCAGTTTCCAGGCTCAAAGGGTAAAAAAGAGAGGGGGGGCACTAAATTTAGGCGCAAACTGAGTATATTAAGCAGCTATAGGGAAAATTCACTTTTGTTAGTGTAAATCCCTGTTTATATAGCGCTGTGGTGTGTGCTGGCATACTCTCTCTCTGTCTCCCCAAAGGACTTTGTGGGGTCCTGTCCTCAGTCAGAGCATTCCCTGTGTGTGTGTGCGGTGTGTCGGTACGGCTGTGTCGACATGTTTGATGAGGACGCTTACGTGGAGGCGGAACAGGTGCCGATAAGTGTGATGTCGCCCCCTGCGGGGCCGACACCTGAGTGGATGGATATGTGGAAGGTATTAACCGACAGTGTCAACTCCTTACATAAAAGGTTCGATGACGCAGCTTTGGGACAGCCGGCATCTCAGCCCGCGCCTGCCCAGGCATCTCAGAGGCCGTCAGGGGCTCAAAAACGCCCGCTACCTCAGATGGCAGACACAGATGTCGACACGGAGTCTGACTCCAGTGTCGACGAGGATGTGACAAATATACAATCCACTAGGGCCATCCGATGCATGATTATGGCAATGAAAAATGTGTTGCACATTTCTGACATTAACCCGGTTACCACAAAAAAGGGTATTATGTTTGGGGAGAAAAAGCAGCCAGTGACTTTTCCCCCATCTGATGAGTTAAACGAATTGTGTGAAGAAGCGTGGGGTTCACCAGATAAGAAACTAGTAATTTCTAAACGGTTACTACTGGTGTACCCTTTCCCGCCAACGGATAGGTTACGCTGGGAGACATCCCCTAAGGTGGACAAGGCGCTCACACGCTTATCAAAAAAGGTGGCACTGCCGTCTTAGGATACGGCCGCCTTAAAGGAGCCTGCAGATAGAAAGCAGGAGGCTATCCTGAAGTCTGTGTATACACACTCAGGTACTATACTGAGACCTGCTATTGCTTCAGGATGGATGTGCAGTGCTGCAGCAGCGTGGTCTGATTCCCTGTCTGATAACATTGATTCCCTTGACAGGGACACTATATTGCTAACCATAGAGCATATTAAAGACGTAGTCTTATATATGAGAGATGCACAGAGGGACATTTGCCGGCTGGCATCTAGAATTAATGCGATGTCCATTTCTGCCAGGAGAGTATTATGGACTCGGCAGTGGACGGGTGATGCTGATTCTAAAAGGCACATGGAAATTTTGCCTTACAAGGGTGAGGAATTGTTTGGGGACGGTCTTTCGGACCTCGTATGCACAGCAACAGCTGGGAAGTCGACTTTTTTACCTCAGGTTCCCTCACAGCCTAAGAAAGCACCGTATTATCAAGTACAGTCCTTTCGGCCTCAGAAAGGCAAGCGGGTTAGAGGCGCGTCCTTTCTGCCCAGAGGCAGGGGTAGAGGGAAAAAGCTGCACCATACAGCCAGTTCCCAAGAACAAAAATCCTCCCCTGCTTCCACTAAATCCACCGCATGACGCTCGGGCTCCACTGGTGGAGCCATGTGCGGTGGGGGCCCGTCTCCGGAACTTCAGCGACCGGTGGGTTCGCTCACAGGTGGATCCCTGGGTTCTACAAGTGGTATCTCAGGGATACAAGCTGGAATTCGAGACGTCTCCCCCTCGCCGTTACCTCAAATCAGCCTTGCCAGCTACTCCCCAGGACAGGGAGGTAGTGCTGGCGGCAATTCACAAGCTGTACCTCCAGCAGGTGATAATAAAAGTTCCCCTCCTTCAACAGGGACGGGGTTACTATTCCACAATGTTTGTGGTACTGAAACCAGACGGTTCAGTGAGACCCATTCTAAATTTGAAATCCTTGAACGCTTATATAAGGAAGTTCAAGTTCAAAATGGAATCGCTCAGGGCGATTATTGCAAGCCTGGAAGAGGGGGATTACATGGTATCACTGGACATCAAGGATGCTTACCTACATGTCCCCATTTACCTACCTCACCAGGAGTACCTCAAGGTTGTGGTACAGAACTGCCATTACCAATTCCAGACGTTGCCGTTTGGTCTGTCCACGGCACCGAGGGTGTGTTCCAAGGTAATGGCCAAAATGATGATACTCCTTCGAAAGAAGGGAGTTATAATTATTCCGTACTTGGACGATCTCCTTATAAAGGCGAGGTCCAAGGAGCAGTCGTTGATCGGAGTAGCACTATCTCAGGAAGTACTACAACAGCACGGCTGGATTCTGAATATCCCAAAGTCGCAGCTGGTTCCTACGACGCGTCTGCTGATATTGGGCATGTTTCTGGACACAGAACAGAAGAAGGTGTTTCTCCCGGAGGAGAAGGCCAAGGAGTTGTCATCTCTGGTCAGAGACCTCCTGAAACCTATACAGGTGTCGGTGCATCATTGCACGCGAGTCCTGGAAAAGATGGTAACTTCTTACGAAGCAATTCCCTTCGGCAGGTTCCATGCAAGGAATTTTCAGTTGGACCTGTGACAAGTGAGGATCGCATCTTCAGATGCATCGGCTGATCACCCTGTCCCCGAGGGCCAGGGTGTCTCTGCTGTGGTGGTTGCAGAGTGCTCATCTTCTCGAGGGCCGCAGATTCGGCATTCAGGACTGGGTCCTGGTGACCACGGATGCAAGCCTCCGAGGTTGGGGAGCAGTCACTCAGGGAAGAAACTTCCAAGGACAATGGTCGAGTCAGGAGACTTCCCGACACATAAATATTCTGGGCCTAAGGGCCATTTACAATGCCCTAAGGCAAGCAGAACCCCTGCTTCAAAACCAGCCGGTGCTGATTCAGTCAGACAACATCACGGCTGTCGCCCATGTAAACCGACAAGGCGGCACAAGAAGCAGGATGGCGTTGGAAGAAGCCACAAGGATTCTCCGATGGGCGGAGTATCACGTGCTAACACTGTCAGCAGTGTTCATTCCGGGTGTGGAAAACTAGGAAGCAGACTTCCTCAGCAGGCACGACCTCCACCCGGGAGAGTGGGGACTTCATCCAGAAGTCTTCACGCAGATTGTGAACCATTGCGAACGGCCACAGGTGGACATGATGGCGTCCCGCCTCAACAAAAAGCTAAAAAAGTATTGCGCCAGGTCAAGAGACCCTCAGGCGATAGCTGTGGACGCACTAGTGACACCGTGGGTGTACCAGTCGGTTTATGTGTTCCCTCCTCTTCCTCTCATACCCAAGGTACTGAGGATAGTAAGTAAGAGAGGAGTAAGAACTATACTCGTAGTTCTGGATTGGCCAAGAAGAACTTGGTACCCAGAACTACAAGAAATGATCTCGGAGGACCCATGGCCTCTGTCTCTCAGACAGGACCTGTTACTGCAGGGGCCCTGTCTGTTCCAAGACTTACCGCGGCTGCGGTTGATGGCTTGGCGGTTGAACGCCGGATCCTAACGGAAAAGGGCGTTCCAGATGAAGTGATTCCTACGCTGTTAAAGGCTAGGAAAGACGCTACCTGAAGTTCAGACGTTGTTAAGGGAGTGCTGCATATTCAGCCCCTTTTGTGCCTCCAGTGGCACCTTGGGATCTCAACGTAGTGTTGGATTTCCTAAAATCACATTGTTTTGAGCCACTTCAGAACGTGGAGTTGAAGTATCTCACGTGGAAAGTGGTCATATATATTTGGCCTTGGCTTCGGCTAGGCGTGTGTCAGAATTGGCGGCTTTGTCATGTAAAAGCCCTTATCTGATCTTCCATAGGGACAGGGCAGAATTGAGGATTCGTCCCCAATTTCTCCCTAAGGTGGTATCAGCGTTTCATTTGAACCAACCTATTGTGGTGCCTGCGGCTACTCGGGACTTGGTGGCCTCCAAGTTGCTGGATGTAGTCCGGGCCCTGAAAATCTATGTTTCCAGGATGGCTAGAGTCAGAAATACTGACTCGCTGTTTATCCTGCATGCACCCAACAAGCTGGGTGCTCCTGCTTCTAAGCAGACTATTGCTCGCTGGATCTGTAGCACGATTCAACTTGCACATTCTGCGGCTGGACTGCCGCATCCTAAATCAGTAAAAGCCCATTCCACGAGGAAGGGGGCTCTTCTTGGGCGGCTGCCCAAGGGGTCTCGGCATTACAACTTTGCCGAGCTGCTACCTGGTCGGGGTCAAACACGTTTGAAAAATTCTACAAATTTGATACCATGGCTGAGGAGGACCTTGAGTTTGCTCATGCGGTGCTGCAGAGTCATCCGCACTCTCCCGCCCGTTTGGGAGCTTTGGTATAATCCCCATGGTCCTTACGGAGTACCCAGCATCCACTAGGACGTCAGAGAAAATAAGAATTTACTCACCGGTAATTCTATTTCTCGTAGTCCGTAGTGGATGCTGGGAGCCCGTCCCAAGTGCGGATTTTCTGCAATACTTGTATATAGTTATTGCTTAACTAAAGGGTTATTGTTATGAGCCATCTGTTCAGTGAGGCTCAATTGTTATTCATACTGTTAACTGGGTATAGTTATCACGAGTTGTACGGCGTGATTGGTGTGGCTGGTATGAGTCTTACCCTGGATTCCAAATCCTTTCCTTGTAGTGTCAGCTCTTCCGGGCACAGTTTCCCTAACTGAGGTCTGGAGGAGGGGCATAGAGGGAGGAGCCAGTGCACACCAGATAGTACCTAATCTTTCTTTTAGAGTGCCCAGTCTCCTGCGGAGCCCGTCTATTCCCCATGGTCCTTACGGAGTTCCCAGCATCCACTACGGACTACGAGAAATAGAATTACCGGTGAGTAAATTCTTATTTTTATCTCCTTCTTTGTTCATTTCTTGCAATTTTTCTGTTGTTTCCGTGAACTCTCATCAGTGATCCCTGAGTAACAAAGGCATTTGGTCTCCTTACTATCATACCACACTGTAAACGCCTGACTCCGTCCAATCTTGGAAGCAAAGCAGTGTCGTGCTTGGTCAGTACTGGGATGGGTGACCTCCTAGGAAGACTGAGTTTAGTAGAGCCTTGAGGTACGGCATACTCGGTATCCGGACTCCAGGTCGACACACCTTAGGTCGATGCCAATTGGTCGACACACCTTAGGTCGACATGGACAAAAGGTCGACGTGGACAAAAGGTCGACAGGAACAAGGTCGACATGGAAAAAGTTCGACATGAGTTTTTCACGATTTTTTTCTTTTTTTTAACCTTTTCATACTTAACGATCCACGTGGACTACGATTGGAACGGTAAAGTGTGCCGAGCGAAGCGGTAGCGGAGCGAAGGCACTATGCCTGAAGCATGGTGAGCGAAGCGAGCCATGCGAGGGGACGCGGTGCTCTAATTGGGGTTCCCGGTCACTCTACGAAGAAAACGACACCAAAAAAACATAAAAAACTCATGTCGACCTTTTTCCACGTCGACCTTGTTCCTGTCGACCTTTTGTCCATGTCGACCTTTTGTCCATGTCGACCTAAGGTGTGTCGACCAATTGGCGTCGACCTAAGGTGTGTCGACCTTTGTGCTGTCGACCCTCAGTCCCAGACCCGGCATACTCTGTGCCTAACGCTGACAGCAGATTCACTCTCTTTATTAATTTTCTTCTGCAATAACATATATGGCCTGTGTTCGCTCCTCTACATCCTTCTGTTTTTTCCACTTTACATTGGCACTTTCTCATCTGTGGAACTGCTCTTTCACATTACTTACTCTTAAATACGTATCCCCGTGGATTTATACCTAATTTATATATTGACGGTTTTGGTGACGGTACTGACCACAACTCTACACTCATGGTCCCCCTATTTAGGGTTAAGTATCATAGACATTCACAATATTAGAGACCATTTATGTGTGGGGTTTTTAATACTTTGTTTTTGTCATGTTTGTTTAGGTCATATCAACTTTCATACTTTTAACAATGTATGAATAAAAACATCATGTTTTAATTTTTCCGTCTTTTGACTACATTCTAAGTGTGCACCCACAAAAGAGTCTTCTTTTTCTTTTTATGTAATCATCTAGTAACATACTGACTCGGCGTGTACCACCAACACAGCTATCTATAGGAATTTTTTTCCTCATATTTGTCAAGTAATTTTGGTTCTTTATGCTGGCAAGCACAATCTTTATGATCTAGTGCGGTGTTCCCCCTTATTTCCATACGTTTTATAACATTGTGCAATGTTTTCATCGGTAAAGAACAAGAGGATCCTATGTTCTGAACATCAGAATGTTTACTGTAGTATTGATCTTTTTGTAGGCAGGTATATGTACATTCTAATTATTGTATAAATAAGAGCATAAATTTCACTGGAGCAGTGCCATGTATGGTGAGTTGAACTGAGGATGCCCCAGACTGAGAGCCAGGTCTCCCAACAGCACAGGCAGGGCCATCAAGAGCTGAATTGGGGGGTGGCGTGGCCAAATCTGGAAGCCGTAGTTATGCCCCCTCTGGAAAAAATGGAAACAATACTGTAATGTCCACCCACAAACAAACACATGACATTTACGGTGCCGAAAACTTGAACTAAATTGTGGGGTGCTAGTGTGAATCAGGTTCGGGTGATCAGAGCGGCAGACCTGCTTTACCTCTCAGACACAATGACAACACAAACATAATATAGTATCCAACTCCATTTTATTATCCTAACAAAATTTACAAGAGGCAGGTAAACAGGGAACTGGCGCACAATTGAAGCAGGCTGGTTATGGCTTCTAAATAACAGTCTCAGGTAACCAGCGTCAGCAATACAGGTAGCAGGTAAGCAGGAACTTGTGCACGATTAAAGCAGGCTGGTTATGGCTACTAAACAACAGTCTCAGGTAACCAGCGTCAGCAATACAGGTAGCAGGTAAGCAGGAACTTGTGCACGATTAAAGCAGGCTGGTTATGGCTACTAAACAACAGTCTCAGGTAACCAGCGTCAGCAATACAGGTAGCAGGTAAGCAGGAACTTGTGCACGATTAAAGCAGGCTGGTTATGGCTACTAAACAACAGTCTCAGGTAACCAGCGTCAGCAATACAGGTAGCAGGTAAGCAGGTAACTTGTGCACAATTAAAGCAGGCTGGTTATGGCTACTAAACAACAGTCTCAGGTAACCAGCGTCAGCAATACAGGTAGCAGGTAAGCAGGAACTTGTGCACGATTAAAGCAGGCTGGTTATGGCTATTAAACGACAGTCTCAGGTAACCAGCGTTAGCAATACAAGTAGCAGGTAAGCAGGTAACTTGTGCACAATTAAAGCAGGCTGGTTATGGCTACTAAACAACAGTCTCAGGTAACCAGCGTCAGCAATACAGGTAGCAGGTAAGCAGGAACTTGTGCACGATTAAAGCAGGCTGGTTATGGCTATTAAACGACAGTCTCAGGTAACCAGCATTAGCAATACAAGTAGCAGGTAAGCAGGAACTTGTGCACGATTAAAGCAGGCTGGTTATGGCTATTAAACGACAGTCTCAGGTAACCAGCGTTAGCAATACAGGTAGCAGGTAAGCAGGAACTTGTGCACAATTAAAGCAGGCTGGTTATGGCTACTAAACAACAGTCTCAGGTAACCAGCGTCAGCAATACAGGTAGCAGGTAAGCAGGAACTTGTGCACGATTAAAGCCGGCTGGTTATGGCTATTAAACGACAGTCTCAGGTAACCAGCGTTAGCAATACAAGTAGCAGGTCAGCAGGTAACTTGTGCACAATTAAAGCAGGCTGGTTATGGCTACTAAACAACAGTCTCAGGTAACCAGCGTCAGCAATACAGGTAGCAGGTAAGCAGGAACTTGTGCACGATTAAAGCAGGCTGGTTATGGCTATTAAACGACAGTCTCAGGTAACCAGCGTCAGCAATACAAGTAGCAGGTAAGCAGGAACTTGTGCACGATTAAAGCAGGCTGGTTATGGCTATTAAACGACAGTCTCAGGTAACCAGCGTTAGCAATACAAGTAG
The DNA here is from genome assembly GCF_028390025.1 of Pseudophryne corroboree. Taxonomy (NCBI): domain Eukaryota; kingdom Metazoa; phylum Chordata; class Amphibia; order Anura; family Myobatrachidae; genus Pseudophryne; species Pseudophryne corroboree. The sequence continues at coordinate 284,825,316 of NC_086448.1, forward strand.
CAGGTAAGCAGGAACTTGTGCACGATTAAAGCAGGCTGGTTATGGCTATTAAACGACAGTCTCAGGTAACCAGCGTCAGCAATACAGGTAGCAGGTAAGCAGGAACTTGTGCACGATTAAAGCAGGCTGGTTATGGCTATTAAACGACAGTCTCAGGTAACCAGCGTTATCAATACAAGTAGCAGGTAAGCAGGAACTTGCATAAAAAGAACTATCAGTACCAGCATTCCTTAATAGCGGACAAATGCATTAACGTTAGCTTTCACACTGCTGGGCGGAGCTTGCATAAAATGAACTAACAGTACCAGCATTCCTTAATAGCGGACAAATGCATTAACATTAGCTTTCACACTGCTGGGCGGAGCTTGCATAAAAAGAACTATCAGTACCAGCATTCCTTAATAGCAGACAAATGTATTAACATTAGCTTTCACACTGCTGGGCGGAGCTTGCATAAAATGAACTAACAGTACCAGCATTCCTTAATAGCGGACAAATGCATTAACATTAGTTTTCACACTGCTGGGCGGAGCTTGCATAAAATGAACTAACAGTACCAGCATTCCTTAATAGCGGACAAATGCATTAACATTAGCTTTCACACTGCTGGGCGGAGCTTGCATAAAAAGAACTATCAGTACCAGCATTCCCTAATAGCGGACAAATGCATTAACATTAGCTTTCACACTGCTGGGCGGAGCTTGCATAAAAAGAACTCTCAGTACCAGCATTCCTTAATAGCAGACAAATGTATTAACATTAGCTTTCACACTGCTGGGCGGAGCTTGCATAAAATGAACTAACAGTACCAGCATTCCTTAATAGCGGACAAATGCATTAACATTAGCTTTCACACTGCTGGGCGGAGCTTGCATAAAAAGAACTATCAGTACCAGCATTCCTTAATAGCAGACAAATGTATTAACATTAGCTTTCACACTGCTGGGCGGAGCTTGCATAAAATGAACTAACAGTACCAGCATTCCTTAATAGCGGACAAATGCATTAACATTAGCTTTCACACTGCTGGGCGGAGCTTGCATAAAAAGAACTATCAGTACCAGCATTCCCTAATAGCGGACAAATGCATTAACATAGCTTTCACACTGCTGGGCGGAGCTTGCATAAAAAGAACTATCAGTACCAGCATTCCTTAATAGCAGACAAATGTATTAACATTAGCTTTCACACTGCTGGGCGGAGCTTGCATAAAATGAACTAACAGTACCAGCATTCCTTAATAGCGGACAAATGCATTAACATTAGCTTTCACACTGCTGGGCGGAGCTTGCATAAAAAGAACTGTCAGTACCAGCATTCCTTAATAGCGGATAAATGCATTAACATTAGCTTTCACACTGCTGGAGCTTGCATAAAAAGAACTATCACCGCAGCACTTACCAAGGGGTGTCTACACTCCTACCCCCTACCAAACAATCCCAGATGTGGGTACCAATATATAAGGGCAGTCTACCCCCTTTTACAACATTCCCAAAACAAATATGCGGGGCACATACAAATGAGGGGAGCGCAACCCCTAATTATCTAAACTTTGCGGGGGTACTATCATGAGGGGAGCACACCCCTTTTATTACATAAGATGTTCCCAATTGCAGAGTTTATGCAGCGGAAGGGGTTAAATATCGGACACAGGGGATCTTAGGGGTGTCTACACCCTTTACTAATACTATGTCCCCTCTTTGCAGAGTTCAAGCAGCGGAAGGGCTCAACAGGGGCAGAGTTTCTGGCAGCGGAAGGGTTGTTTGCAAGTTCTCACCCATCGCTGCGGCGCTTCTGCCACCTCCGATCCTCCGCATCTTCAGCGTGGCTGTCTGGAGTCTCCCTCCTCAGTCTCCAGTCCGGTCTTCTCCTCTTCAGCTGCCGCCGCGCCGTCTCCGGGTCTTCACTCCTCTTGTGCAGCAGACTCCGGTCCGCGCCGTCATCTCTACGCTGGGGTCTTCTCGGGTCCTCGCCGTACTCCAGCCGCCAGGGGTCCTCGCTGGGGTCTTCTTCCCGGGGTCGTCCTTCGCGGTGCCTGCGCGCTTCTCATCTGCCGCTCCTTGGAATCCAGGGGACGGATGTCATCACTGCTCTGCTGGACGGGCTGCGGTTCCTCCGGCCCAGCGCTCCAGTCTCTCAGCAGCGGCGGCTCTTCTCCGCACTCCATCCCCGCTGGCACTGACGCGGCCAGCTCTTCTCCTCAGGCAGGGTCTCCGGCATTCTTCTGGCACTGGTGCTCCGGTCGCTGGTTCTCCCCTCGGCTTCTTCTCTGCGCAGACGGTCCTCACACACTGGCAGGCGGCTCCTGGGGCTACATGGCGACACCTTCCCCAGGTAATCTTCCCATTCCTCCAGGGCTCCTCTGGCAGCGATCCTCCCAGCGCTGCATACTCCAGTCTTCAGGCTCTGGACACTACATGGCTCCACTTCCCCAGGTACATATTCCCATTCCTCCAGGTCTCCTCTGGCAGCGATCCTCCCAGCGCTGCATACTCCAGTCTTCAGGCTCTGGACACTACATGGCTCCACTTCCCCAGGTACATATTCCCATTCCTCCAGGGGCTCTGTCTCCTGTGCTGTGAGGCTTCTTTTAAGGGTCCTGGTGCTCCTCCACCTCCCCTCTCCTCTATGATGACTGGCTCCCGGGCCCCAGCAACAGACCACCTCCTGGTCACTCTGCCCTACAACCCAGGGGACCCAATCAGCTGGGGACATGTTTCCCAGACTTTTTATGTTGCTGGGTAAGAAGTGACAGGACCAGAGAATTGGCGGCAAAATCCCTGTCCCAAGCTGACAGGGTCACATAAAGTTCAGCCCACAATCTACTCTGGGACTTGTAGTTCCACAATGTAAACAAAAAAAAAAAATCACAAGGGGATCTCCATGGTGCAATAGCTTCAGGGTATTACAATACTATCCACGGCTACAAAGGGAGACAATTTGTTTCCTTCAGCAGCTGTTCAGACCCCGCTGGGCAAAGGTATGAGTAACTAGTACCTGTCCCCCCTCTTAGTGCCCTGAGCACAGAGTAGTCATGTGAAGCTAGTGTAGGAAGATTGTGACATTAAACAATTCTATACGTGGTTCATACATCCAGCTTAAATACTAACTTCAAACTCTAGAGCAGTGGTTCTCCAACTTGGTCCTCAGGATCCCACACAGTTCACGTTTGCTAGGTCACCTGGCAGATGCACTGTGTATTACCGAATACCACATTAGTAAAATCCACAAAGTGACCTGCAAAATGTAAACTTTGTGGAGTCCTGAGGACCAAGTTTGAGAACCTGTGCTCTAGATGATTTCTTCAGCAGTTTTGACTGATTCACAATGCATCTTAGAAAATAAAGTTTAAAAAAAGCTATTTGTTGAAGTATGACATATGTCACTTTCAGCAGCATCAAGCAATGAGCGTGATGTCTTAATCTGTGAAAAGCTATATTTTGTCAACATTTAAGTGCAATTCTTTAGTCTCCTGTTCTGTGCTACAAATGATTTCCAGCAGAACACTTAAAGATATGATCTTTCCTACATAGTAAAGAACTTAATCCACCAAGAGATTACACATGAAGATCCTTTCTTGCAGAGAGTGTGGCATCCAGTCATAAACCTAAGGACTGGAATTAACTCCCGGAATATAAAGGGGGGTACTCACGGAGCGATATTCTAAGCAATCTGACTAGATTGCTTAGAATATAAGCCTGATCGCTCCGTGTGTACCCCATACAGCGATAGCGATGCGCAGCCCCGCGTGTCGCTATTGCCGCTACTAGATTGGCCTGCCGTGCAGGCCAATCTAGCGGGTCGCTCACTTCACTCGCTGGGTGAAGTGAGCGCCCCCCCCCCGTCTCGCCCCACACGCTCAGCACAGATCGCGCTGTGCTGAGTGGCGGGAGAGATGTGTGCTGAGCAGTTCGCTCAGCACACATCTCTCCTGCATCGGCCCGTCTATATGGGCCTTTAGAATGCTATTGTATAGTATCACTGTAATCTGCATGAGAGCATTAAAAGAAAAGCCATGTATTAATCTGTCATTTGGTTTGTTGATTATTATTATTTTAAATAAGCTTTTTATTGATGCGTCATATGTTCCAAAATACACAGTAACAAAGGACAATGTCCCCAAAAAATTAAAGTAAAATAAAAATAAAACCTGAACTAAAATAAATTAATTAAATTAAACAGCATGAACAAAAACAACATTTGTACATACAATATAGTAGAATCATAGACATAAAAATAAAGTGCATTTATTTATAAGCATAAATGTCATGAGATTTATATATTCATTGTCCTTTCTGGGAGATTGTGGATGTTCCCCCTATAGAGGGTGATTACGATTCAGTATGTTTACTCACGTGGTGACACAGATGCATTGCTGCGATTCACACATGTCTATGGTATAAGCACCCAGTTTTGCACTTTATTTATTATGTCTATGTATACTCTATTTTAGGACTTTAATGAGAAGTCCTTATTAAGGAAGTCTTTACCATTTTACTGTGCAATTTACAAAGAATTTGAAGTTGTTAAAGACTGTCCTTAACAACCTCTGCAACCATGTCAACAAACATAGACCTCATCTTTACTGACATATGCAGGTCTGGAAATGACTTTGATATTGCACTGCTGTGACAGCCCACTTCAATGAAACATCTAATTTTGAAAATGCCTCCTGAATGGCTTATGGCACAGGTTTGCAAGCTGGTGGAAAAAAAATATCAGAAAAAGAGCAACATGCAAAAGTATAAAAGCCCAACCTCCTCAATGCCCTTCAAAAAATAAAACTTTTACACCTAAAACTTGACTCCCAACTTTAATCTGGACTGTGTGTGCGATCAACCACATTGCTGTGAAGTGTGCAAGAATGCTACATGCTCATACTACATGGGGAAGGGGGTGTCCCTATCGCATAGAGGCATTCTGCATCCTGCAGCGACATATTTAGCATTTCAAATTGCGTCTGTCCCACACATGGTTTTAGCTATTGGTGTGCAAGCAGTACTGCAAGGCCCAGGGTGCAGCACCATTGCTGCCCCAAATCACCTGAACTTGGCTTGCAGGCAGTGGAGGATCTATAGTTTTGGGGACCTGAAGCTTGAACTGTTATGGGGGCCCCTTTGCAGCAACAATAGGACAACATCCAACAAGGGCCTTGCTGCCCTTGCAAGGACCTCAAGAAGGCACTCAAGACCCAAATAGTTGAGAACGGGGTGGTTTGTGGAATCACCTCCCAGGTACCCCTCTTTCAGTAATCACCACACAGATCCCCCACTTCATTAATCACCTCACAGACCTCCCCCGTTCAATAAACACCTGACGGCACACACAGCTGAGCCCTACAAAATGACCTTGTTAGATTCCTCCTTGTCCCGGACTTTCATTGCTCCCAGCCTCCTTCCTAAGACAGGCCCTATCAGGCTCCACAATTCCTGAGAATGTCACAAAGGGAAGCTCTGCAGGCTGTCGGGAATTGTAGTTTAGAACAGATACATGTTTCATGCTGTAGACCATATTATTCCCCCCATAAATTCTCTTCCTTCATATTGGCCGGAGTCTACATTCACCCACAAGCCGATGTGCACAAGGCACAACGCCAGCGTGCCGACCAAATATTAGTAGTGGAGAGAGGGAATTTGTCCCTGAGCTCTGGACACTCCCTACTTGTAATAACCACATGTTTAGGGGAGTGGCCATCACAGGTGTATTTTATCCTTGCTATGGTCCTGGTCGCACCTAGACCAATGACAAGGGCATAGGGCGATTGGGCACAGGTCACAAAAATGTAATAACTTGAAGTAAATGAAGAAAACCAAAATCGGACAATTAATCACCCTTTTGTAATGGGTACGGGAAAATATCTATGATTTTCTCCTATATGTTGTCCTCATTGGTGGTGCGCCCAGAGCCAGAAAGTACATGGACTTTCTGTTAGCCCACCTAGACCAAGACAGTTAGGTGGTGGTGCCTAATTCAGCATGTTTACTTCTTCAATTAATCATGAGAGTGAGACCATGCTTCCTCTGTAAACGCTGGTTTACGTACAGGACTAAAGCAACACTTTAAAAAGACATTTCATACACTTTAAATGAAGCCGCTGCGGCCGCTATACTTAATCCACAACCTACGTACCTATTACACCATTAGCGTACAGAGTCCCGTACCGTGTACGGACTTTGCGTACAAACGCCGCACTGACTGTACAAAGTACACGCAGCGCGTACACACCCAAAGATACACCGTGAACCCTTAACAGCTATGCATGCGATAGTAATACACTTTAAACCTTAGCAGGGAAAGGAAAACATGACACCAGATTGTATTTAAATTGCTGGGTTCCGACACCACAACATATTATTACTGAAAGGGGGTTACAATCACAAAGCAATACAATACAAAAGAATAATGGCTACAGTCAATGGTACATACTTTTGGTTTCGCCTGGGCTTCCCGGTCCGGTCCTCAGTTATCAAGGGTGATGACCTTCAGAGTCTGTGATAGTGACCTGGCATGCAGCTGGCTCTTTATACAGTAGATCAAAACATAATACAATAGACACTGTGTGCTCTTCTTCCATTGGTTCGGGGGTGGGACATATCCTGTGCACCGGGGATCATTGGTCAGCTCAAGAAGTGGGCGATGGCTAAGACTTGAGATGTGATTTCTGTTGTTTGCATCTGAGTTCCCGCCCCATGACCAGTTAAACCCATCACATTAATCATACATAAATCTGGTATTATTAATAACTTAATGTGGTAATATATAATAATATTCTTATTCCCACCAGATTAATGTTTACGTGACTCTGAACAATATGATCCCACACATGATATGATTATCTATTTCCATCCTCAAGATATACATATATCCACATATCCATATACACTCATATATATATATATATACACACATACTCCTGCTATTACAATTTGTTAGGAATTATATATATATATATATATATATATATATATATAAAAACATACATCTCCAAGAGTTTAGACTATGAATGTTAATATCTCAGATTTCTAAATGTCTGGTTTGTATTTTTGTTACCTATTGCTAATTGAGTTTCTCTCAACCTAGGTTCCTGGGTATTGTGTCTTTATTTGTTTTGTCTTCAGGTAAGACAATGACAATCCAGTACTTATTGCTTTCAATAGAAACTCAGCTTCCCTAGTAAATAAAGGTGTTTGCCTTCTTCATAGAATTTCAAAGCTTAGTGTAAATAAGGCCATTGTATTTTAGTCTCTGGGAGTTTAATTTATGTGTGACTGATCTTCATGCTATTTAGAAGAGGAAGCAGACAGTGTGGGATTTATGCAATGTATAGATTAGATTTATGATATGTCTTTGTGGCTTTTCCATGCGAGTACAAATTCCACTGTAATTACTCATACCACGCTCTAATGCGCAGGACCGCGGGAGCGACCATACGCAATTTGCAAATATGTGCACGCACAGCCGAATACGTACACACACGGAGGCCATCTATGTGGTGTTTGTACGTAATGTGTGTGTTGTAATATTTTCTGACTTCGACAGTCCACCCTTTGGCAGTCATCAATAACTGCCACTAACTAATCAATAAACAGGAAAAAAATATTACTTATACAATATATACAAAAGCTTGGATGATCGGGGAAGAGTTGTAGGTGGGAAATGTATGACCTAGTGGGATAGTAAAAAGCATGTATGTATGAATCCATGCCTGAGGGGCATGTATCATCGTGCCATATATGTTCTAGATAAGCTTCGAGTTATTGCGAAGTATACATTAAATCCTTCTCATCCTGTATTAAGGGTCTGTAAATGGGCCAAAAAACAATACGGAGCTCTTTTTGGCTTCTTGTTCCAACAAATGGGGTGCACATTTAGTTGATGATACATGGAGGGGGAAACATTTGTGAGTGCTAGTATATGTGGATATCACCTGTCGACTATGTGTGCCATTAGCTGGAGGTTGCAGAGATGAAGATAAGACACATATATAAAAATACATTCACATAAACATTTTGGGTAGGGCTGACGTCTTTTCCGTATGGATGTATCTGGGCAGAGGGGGAGACAAAGAAAAACGGGTGAAAGAAACAGGTCATGAAATTCATTTGCAATCCTTATCATAACACTGTCTATATGGATGGGTCATAAATGAAATCTGCTGCTATAACAGCGCCCTCGCTCCTTAGACTCATCAAATTTGTGCCGTCCTTGCGCCGCATTAGAATTTGAACACACCTAAATATCGAACCAATAATTATGACGACTCCCAGGATACAAAGGAGAAACTTCCCCACACTCATAATGACATTCTGAGCCCACTCTCCTAAACCTGAGAACCATTTGCGTGGGTTCAACAATGAGACCCAGCCGGTCAGTTCCTTACTCACAGTCGCTAAGGTAAGGTTGTGCTTCCTCCTGAACTCCCACTTCAACTGCAAGATATCGTCCATATTTTGATCGATAATCTCCGTTGGGTCGTCAGTGCTGTTTGTAATATAAGTACAGCACTTCACACCATATTGAGTTGCCAGGGTAACACAGTACCCACCTGTCACGGCTGTGACATAATTAAGGACCATTCTGTGCTGAATCAGTTCCTTCTTGTAAGCTTGTAACTCCCTTCCAGTATACCTTAAGGTGTCGTCATACATCTCAGTGATATTATCTATCAAGTTCACTAGCGCATGGATATACCTATAATTTATAGTTCCTCTGGCAGTACGGGTAATGTCTAATGCGAGAAGGAACTGAATCCCAGTGGATTTGTGGATCAAATCAGAGGCTGCGTGCTCTGTCCTATCTATGAGGTGTCTCTTAATGTTGTGTTCATTTCGTTAGGGGAAAGAAAGAAAATAAGAAGGAGAAAAGAAAGGAAAATGCAGGGGGAGGTGAAAAAAGAAAATGGTGCTAGATCTTGTTACTCTCTGTGCTCAGATGCCCTTCAACAGTCCTGCCTCTCAACTTTCCCGGAACAAACACTCCAGTGATACGAGATTCTCTATACTCTGCTCTTTGTCACGAGTTATCTCCGGGTCAGCGACCTTCTTGCAGTGGGACGAGTGGACCCAAGTCTCTCTTTCGGCGACCTTCAATGCTGTCGTGCTGGTTAACAAGACTTGGTATGGTCCTTCCCACCTGTCTATGAGGCAACCTAAGCAAAAGAAATTTCGAATCATCACATGATCCCCAGGTTCAATGTCATGACAATTACTGTTCGGTAGGTCAGGGATCACCAGCTTTAAATTTCTTTGTTGATTTCTCAGCTGCTGGCTCATCCCAACCAAATATTTCACAGTCACTTCATTATTACATTTCAAATCATCCTGGGGTGATAAGTTAAGGGGAGACCTGGGAGTGGTTCTGATGCTGTACAACACTAGTGGCAAAGCTTCTGACCACAGCAATCCAGTTTCAGCCATTCATTTGCTCAGCTTGTTCTTAATAGTGCTGTTCACTCTCTCTACCTTTGCACTTGCCTGTGGACGGTACGGAGTATGCAGCTTGCTATTAATTCCCATCAGTTTGTACATGACCTGAAAGACTTCACCTGTAAAATTGGTACCCCTGTCACTTTCAATTATTCTAGGGATACCATATCTACACACAAATTCCTGCACAATTTTCTTTGCAGTGAGCGTAGCAGTATTTGTGGCAGCAGGGAATGCTTCTACCCAGTTGGAAAATACATCAACACAAACTAACACATATTTCAAATTCCTACAGGGTGGTAACTGTATGAAGTCGATTTGTATTACCTGAAAAGGTCCGTCTGTAGGAGGGATATGGGATGGCTCTGTTAGTATTGTCTTTCCAATATTCTTCCTCAAGCAAGTAAAGCATGTCATTGCTCTCTTACCTGCATGAGAAGAGAATCCTGGCGCACACCAGTAGGCTCTCATCAGCCTGCACATACCATCTTTGACTAGATGAGTCAGACCATGTGCCACCTCAGCTAGACTTGGAAGATATGTTCTGGGGGCTACTGGCTTACCGTGTCCACCTTTCCACAGTCCTGAGGACTCCTGGCCATACCCCTTTGTCCTCCAGACTGCCTCTTCCTGTAGGGAACACAATTTTTTTCATTTTAATTTACTATCGTGTGTTATCAGTTGTGTGAAGTAAACCATCTCTGGATGAGAGAAGAAGAGGAAAAAAATAGTAAAGAAAAAAAGAAAATGTCAGGTTTGGAAATGTCAGGTTTGGCATTCACCAACAGGCTGTCACACCATCACGCATATCGGTGTCTGTACACAGTCTCCCTTCACCAGTATTCTCATTCTCCACCCTTTGTGCATGACCAGGCACACTGCATTAATACTGGTGTCCTTATGTCCTTATGCTGGTGAGATATACTGGATTTGGGCAGAGCTCTGAAGGACCGATTAGGCATGTGGCGTTTGAACTGTGATCGGGTCCATGTATTGTAGCCTCCTGTCGGTGAATGTAAGAAATGAGGCGGAAACTTTGAAGGAAAATCACATAGATGTTAGTAACAGATAAGTTTGTAGAGGCAAAGAGGATTTTATAAAATTTGACAACTGGATTGGGCACTATGGGGAAGTGATTCTCTACTGTCTATACCCCTAAAAAAATTCTGTGTGTCTTATCTCTACTGGGACTATCCCAGCCATCAATCCAGTGTCCTGTCCATCCTAAGTTCATAGGGAACCCGGTATCTGTGAGATCATTTTCTCTGCCTGTGATGGACATGCATCTAGAACAGTGAAATGCAACATTAGTCTTCGTGGGTATCCAACATACTTTGTGCTACCTGGGCGGGAGCACAGTATATGTATATCATCTCTAACAAAACTCCTGTTATGTTAATCAGGGGCCATTTCTGCTAGAGAAAGAAGCAAAAGTTTAGAGGCCTCCTCTTAACCCCAGCAAGTTCTGTCAAAAGGGTAAAGTTGCATTTATTCTGTTTTTCCCATTAACCGAATCTGTGTTTTCTATATGGCTCGTGATTCCTTACTATATGTCCCTTGATCCCATCTATGTGTTTAATACTGTAGCTTGTTTTCTCTGTCTAGGGGTCTTTATTGACTATGTGTTCTACTATATCTACAATCTCTGGCAAAATGCCCTTCTTTCCTACAAGTGTAACATATCCTAGGTCTTATCTTACTATCCGGGTTTTGGGGTTTAGGTTGATGAGACTTTGCTGCAAGAGCCTGTAGACTTATTGTCATCAGCTTCTCCTCCTGTTGTTTTCTACGCCTAGCAATATTCTTATGATGTTCAATTGCGCACGCTCTAAGACAAGCTACTGTGGCCCCTCTCCAATTAGGCAAAGATGCTTGTACCCTGTCCCTAACTGCCTTATTGAGTCCGTCCATTAGCACAGAGACAGCCATCTCCCTGTAATTCACATCGTTCCCTGTATCTGATACCCCAATGTATCTATCCATTATTTGCAGGGCCCGATGGAAATATTCGGGTGCCATTTCATTTTCCCTCTGTTTTATGGAGAAAATTCTTCTCCACTTAACAGTAATGGGGAAACACAACTCTAGTTGCCTATTAATTAGCTCTATATTTTCCTGATTGTTTCCGTCAGTCATAGGACTATCCGACTCTAACCTACAATCAGTGATACATTTTTGGGTGTCAATATTATGGAGTAGGCACGCTTTTAAAAGTATCCGCCAATCTTTATTAGCTGGTTCATAAGCATTACCCAGATCTCTGATAAACTTTTGACATCTGGCTAAATACTCCCGGGGATCGGGGAATTCTGAAATGATTGACCGCAGCTCAGCTCTGGACAACGGGCAATACATTGCATTATTCCTGGTGAGGATTACTCCCTGACTATCGGTTGCCCCATTGGGAGTTACTATTTCCAAGACAGGATGTAATCCTACCATTCCGTTTCTAATCTGTTTACTATAGGGTGTTGTTGTCTCTGTGCAACGACCCGTCTCACACTTACCGGTAGCTGTGACCTCACCAGTTCTTTCAGTGGGGAACACTGGTACTGCTCTAACTGGGTGGACATGCCCCACCTGAGTTTCCTGCAAAGCGACTGCCTGAATGAGAGCTGTGATTTGGCTGGATCCTTCATCTTCCTGTGACCTTGAAAAGACTTCAAAACAGGATACAACTTGCAAAGGTTAGGGTTAATACATTGCTTTTGCATACTACTATCATTTACAGATGTACCATTGATTGTAGCCATCTTATTCCCTTCGAACTGTGTCGGTAATGGTGATTTCGTGTCTCCATTCCTGCTAGATTTGGAACCTGCTTTGCGAGTTTGTTCCCTTTGCATCTCCCCCTCTTGCTGCCATAAATGTAAACAATCTTACATTCTGCAGTACCTCGGGTTAAAAGCTGCCCACCCTAGGGAATGGTACCCTATCTTTGTCAGTCATACGTAACCATTCATTGCAAAAAGCCTCCGTGTGTGAACCATACTTTTCACACATAATAAACCTTGCTGACCCTCTCGGTCGCAATTCTGACCTTTTCGGTTCCACTTCTTCAGCCTGAACCCTAGCTACCAAACTTCCACTGCTTGTGCAATTGGATCCCATTGCGGACTTTTTGTCAATAAAAGCAATCCCCAATGCACACCGCAGATAGACGGTGAAAGACACCTAGCGCTTTCACTCGCTCCTTCTCCGCTGAGTACCACGACTCACTCCAATAGTGAACACTGCGTACCCATTGAGGCCCTATTGGTTTCTATTTACTGGAAGTGTTAGGAGTGACTTACCTTTTCCAGTAAATATCCGCCGCTGGAGATTTTCCTGAGAGAGACCAGCGAAAACTCCCTATACACTAATACACAAATCACGCTTGCGTAAGCTTTACACAGCGCTAATGATACCGCGATTTTACGCAAAAGCTTGTAAAAGGGGTATCAAGTTGCGCTATGTATCGCACCCACAAACACGCGGTCCAATTGCACAGCGTATAGGTACTTGTTACCTATCTGCCGTACAACCACGGGTCGATGTACAAACTGCGACCCTCAGCTCGGAGCGTAACAAAAAACCTTTTTACTTCAATACTACACAATGCACAATTCCCTATTCCGCTCCTCTGCAAATCTCACGATTTGCGTATTTCAATCTATATCAACGTGAGTCAGCCGCCTCACGCCACCAAGCCGTCATTTACTTGGTGTACCACGGGACCCAATTTCCGGGGTTCAAATCCACTCACTCCTACGTTCGCTCACTCAAATACACTTTGGTTTTTCTGTACAGAAAATTTTAATTCATTCAGATAGGCAACTTTACCCCAGGGGCAATACAGTTTAAACAAAAGTTTTAGTCTTATGGCAACAATGTGAGAGGGTATGCAATGTATGGGTGTTTTTTTTGTGTACGCTTTTTGGCGCCAAAATTTTTTTTCACAGATTTTTAAATAGCTTTTTTCCTGTTGTTTTACGGGTTCTACCAGCACCTCTGCAAACCATACAGAGCAGATGTCATCTAATCAGCACACAAGTAGGGTTTTCAGTGTATCTATCGACCACGAAAAGGTTATGTAGGATACTTTCTATCCACCCTTTTGCTGATAGATTAAGTCTGCTATGACCTGTTAGGCTGTGAGTATGTGGAAATCGGATGAGCCCCCAATTGTAAATGCTGGTTTACGTACAGGACTAAAGCAACACTTTAAAAAGACATTTCATACACTTTAAATGAAGCCGCTGCGGCCGCTATACTTAATCCACAACCTACGTACCTATTACACCATTAGCGTAGAGAGTCCCGTACCGTGTATGGACTTTGCGTACAAATGCCGCGCTGACTGTACAAAGTACATGCAGCGCGTACACACCCAAAGATACACCGTGAACCCTTAACAGCTAAGCATGCGATAGTAATACACTTTAAACCTTAGCAGGGAAAGGAAAACACGACACCAGATTGTATTTAAATTGCTGGGTTCTGACACCACAACATATTATTACTGAAAGGGGGTTACAATCACAAAGCAATACAATACAAAAGAATAATGGCTACAGTCAATGGTACTTACTTTTGGTTTCGCCTGGGCTTCCCGGTCCGGTCCTCAGTCATCAAGGGTGATGACCTTCAGAGTCTGTGATAGTGACCTGGCATGCAGCTGGCTCTTTATACAGTAGATCAAAACATAATACAATAGACACTGTGTGCTCTTCTTCCATTGGTTCGGGGGTGGGACATATCCTGTGCACCGGGGATCATTGGTCAGCTCAAGAAGTGGGCGCTGGCTAAGACTTGAGATGTGATTTCTGTTGTTTGCATCTGAGTTCCCACCCCATGACCTGTTAAACCCATCACATTAATCATACATAAATCTGGTATTATTAATAACTTAATGTGGTAATATATAATAATATTCTTATTCCCACCAGATTAATGTTTACGTGACTCTGAACAATATGATCCCACACATGATATGATTATCTCTTTCCATCCTCAAGATATACATATATCCACATATATCCATATATTCATATATATATATATATATATATATATATATACATACATACATACATACATACACACACACACACACATACTCCTGCTATTACAATTTGTTAGGAATTATATATATATATGTATGTATATATATATATATATATATATATATATATAAAACATATACATCTCCAAGAGTTTAGACTATGAATCTTAATATCTCAGATTTCTAAATGTCTGGTTTGTATTTGTGTTAGCTATTGCTAATTGAGTTTCTCTCAACCTTGCACAAGAACTATTTTCTTTTTGATAATACTTTTTATTTACAACTCAAAGGGACCGCGATGGGGTCAAACATGGCCCCATCGTATGCGAATATCTTTATGTATGATTACGAAAGGAAGCATATTATGGCTAATCATGAATTTTCTCAGCACATTGCTTTTTATGTTCGTTTCATAGACGATTTGTTTTTGGTGTGGACTGGGACTGATATAGCTCTGAGGGACTTCGTGGATTCCCTTAATCACATACCTGGGTCCATTAGGTTTACTTATTCAGCTAGCCTGACAGTGATACAGTTTTTAGATGTGTCTATTTCATGTAACAATGGACATTTTGAAACTGCTTTATTTAGGAAACTGTCGGATAAAAATAGCTTGCTCCTTGCATCAAGCTTTCATCCCCAACCGTTGAAGAAGGGACTTCCGTTTTCACAGCTTGTTCGAGCTGTAAGAATTACCTCTAATCAAACTGAATTACAACAATCACTTACCAGAATGGGGAACAATTTCCTAGATCGAGGCTATGATCCAAAAGAGATCGAAGCTGCTAAGCAAAAATGCTTGAAACTGAAAAGAGAAGACCTACTAACTCCGAAAGAAGTCAATAAAAATAAAAGTCATGGCAAAATGATGTTTGGCACAACTTTTTCAATAACATCGGGTGCACTAAGATCAGCAATTTTGAATCACTGGCACATTATTAGATCAGATCCAGTTATTGGTGAACTGTGTGGAGAGAAACCATTATTCTGCTACAAGAGGAGCAATAACCTAAAACAACAAGTGACGTACTCGGACATCAGCCCTAAAGTTGCACAAGGTAGAAATTGGCTAACTACTACCAAGGGCTCATTTAAGTGTTCTGGATGCGTCAATTGCCGATTTATCCTCACAGGAACGAGTTTTCAAAATCCCCTGACAGGCCGTATATACTATCTAAAACATCGGATGAACTGTGAGTCAAAATTCGTGATCTATATGATCCAGTGTCCATGTAAACGCATCTATGTGGGCAAAACTATTCGAATGTTGAAAGAAAGAATCGGAATGCACCGATCTTCAATAAAGAAAGCATTTGCGAAATTGGAAACAAACACACCACCAGTTGCCAAACACTTTGCCATGGCAGGACATACTATCAAAGACTTCAGCTTCATGCCGATCGACCATATCCCCCCCCTACGCAGAGGAGGTGACAGACACAAACTATTACTCAAACGGGAGTGCCAGTGGATTTATGACTTAAAATCTATGACCCCGTTAGGCCTTAATGAAGAGTTCAATATGTCAGTTTTCTTAGGCTAGTTATTGGACCCAGGTATGGACATTGGTATATGTTAATACAGTAATCAACCCCATACTCTGGATCCATTGTGTGTGTTTATGTCGTTATCTTCTTTATTTAATTTATTTTTGCATGTTTTATGTAGGTGTTTTTTATACAACACGTTCGCATATCCTGTTAATATGGCTATTGTGGTGAACATATTATTTAATTACCATGAGGCTCTATTCCTATATACTTTAAATTGTGCCATTGTATACAGGATGAATCATTATTGCATTATGATTCTTTTCATAGCGCTGTTGTATACAGGGAGTCATGGTAACTCTGACTTCCGGTTTTGTCACTTCCGGCACCAGGGAACCCTGATCAACTCCTACGGCGTCTTTTCCTGAATGTTGGTTCCAGCTGCTGACGTCACTACGGAGGCGCCGGAGCCGCAACGGGGAGAGATGGCGGGAGTGACGGGAGGACGTGGTGCCACGGAGGTTTGGAGATTACACATTACACACAGGTGAGGCATTATACAATGTTCTATTTAAATGCTCGTTTTTGCCACTATCTCTATACATCCTTTGAGAAAGGTGTGCAGACACCGAAACGGCTGTCAGGGGTATCGGAGGAATGTCTCCAGGAGCGGTAACATGCTTGTAAACGCTGCTGCTCTTTATATACAATTTGACTTGTGCACTTGAGCATTTGATGGAAACTTTTATTTGTGGATTAAAATCAAAGTTTTTGCTACTGGTTGTGCTGATCACTTCTATACACTCAGCAGTGCTGTATGTGTTTACGAGGTTTCTGTGTTATATATATATATATATATATATATATAAAAACATATACATCTCCAAGAGTTTAGACTATGAATCTTAATATCTCAGATTTCTAAATGTCTGGTTTGTATTTGTGTTAGCTATTGCTAATTGAGTTTCTCTCAACCTAGGTTCCTGGGTATTGTCTCTTTATTTGTTTTGTCTTCAGGTAAGACAATGACAATCCAGTACTTATTGCTTTCAATAGAAACTCAGCTACCCTAGTAAACAAAGGTGTTTGCCTTCTTCATAGAATTTCAAAGCTTAGTGTAAATAAGGCCATTGTATTTTAGTCTCTGGGAGTTTAATTTTTGTGTGACCGATCTTCATGCTATTTAGAAGAGGAAGCAGACAGTGTGGGATTTATGCACGTATAGATTAGATTTATGATATGTGTTTGTGGCTTTTCCATGCGAGTACAAATTCCACTGTAATTACTCATACTACGCTCTAATGCGCAGGACCGCGGGAGCGACCATACGCAATTTGCGAATATATGCACGCACAGCCGAATACGTACGCACACGGAGGCCATCTATGTGGTGTTTGTACGTAATGTGTGTGTGTTGTAATATTTTCTGACTTCGACACCTCCCAGCAACAGAATAAGGGAACATTATTTTAATGAGGCTGGGGTACCATTATTCATTTAATTTAATATGGGGCACTAAAGGTGCTCTACTGGACTGACATCTGATGACTCTGGAGTAGACTAATGCCCAGATTTATTAAGCATTGGAGAGTGATAAATTGTATGGAGATAAAGTACCAGCCAATCAGCTCCTAGCTGTCATGTTACAAGCTGTGTTTGAAAAATGACAGTTAGGAGCTGATTGGTTGGTACTTTATCACTGTGCAATTTATCACTCTCCAGTGCTTGATAAATCTGGGCATAAATGTACAGTCATGTTTGTGGAACCAGCTTCAGATGACACGTTATCCTGCTGGAGGTAGCCATTAGATTATTGGTACAGTGTGGCACAAAGGGATGCACGTTGTCACCAGTACTACATTTCCCAAGTACACTACTCAGTTTAATAAAATTAATGAATGAATATAAAATGGACAGTGTAATCCACCTCACAAAATCCTCATTTCAAGTTATGTACTGGTCATAAGAAGTTTCCAGCGGTTTGGTGCTTTTATGGAAGGAATAGTGGGCATAGTGTACTGAGGCTACCAGCCCTGTTCTAAACGCTCTGTAGCTAAGCCTGACTTCCATGGGTTGTGGCAGCTGGAGTAATTAATAAGATTGGAAACTGAACTTTTCCACTCCAGGGACACTAGGTTAATGTATAGAGTTTCTACCTGCGCAACTCTGAAAAAGAGTCAACAAAATGCATACACAATTTTCATATGAACTAATTGAATAAAACAAACTCCCCAAATACCTTATTCATATTATTACGGATAAAATTAAAAACGATTTCCTTATTTTTTTTATCTATCGTAGCCCAAATGGAAAAAAACGAAACAAGTAAAATTTCCAAGAAAATTAATTATTTGCACATGACGCAGCAAAGTGAAATGAGCAAAGTCTGAGGTCCCGAGGAGTCCTTTCAACTGTCAGTCAAACATAAGTGCCCAGTATGTTAAAATGTTGTGATTGGCTGGAAGTGATGGGGTGCGATTGGATGTTCCTGCTTGAGTCATTGGTAGTGTGCTGGCAGCTCACTGTTATGGTGTTATTTTGGCTTTCTTTTTTGATGGATCAAGCAAAAATAAAATAGGAATTTATTTTGTACTTAATAAAATGGTGAACAAGGGTTATTTATTCAATTAAAGTATGTTTGAAAATCATGTATGTTTTCAGTTTATATTTTTAGTCTTTTGGTAAACTGGGTATAGGTCTATAATATGATGATTGATGTTGCCATGATGTTACTATAAATAGCCATGTGGTCTAGTGGTTCAGGAAAAGTCGAGTTGGCCCTGGCTATTTTTGTGGCTGCTCACTTACTTGTCTGGGGGTGGTTTTCACTACAGCAGACGGGTCCTGTTATAGTATAAATTAGCTCATTCAGTCTAGTGTTGGGGCAGATGTGGATAAATATGTTGCTACCCTCAGAGCTCATTAAAACAATGCTCCATTCCTCCTAAAATGTGGTTAATTAAAAACTATTGTCTGTATACCTGCATGCCTGTGCTATGTCATAGAATACAGCAAATAACCTGCAAAAACAGATACATTATTGCATATTCTCCATAACTGTAGCCAACCTCTCTGGACATGGCGGCAAGAGGAAAATCAACCTCATATAAAACAGAAGTATAGTAAGAACTTCCAAAGAGATACAAGCAGAACTCCAATGTCAGTGTATATCAGTGTGTGATCTTTGGGGCTGCTTTGCATGGGGTGCATTGAATCTGTGTAGAGCACAATGAAACATCAAGACTATCAAGGCATTTTGGAGTAAAACATACTGCCCGGTGTCAGAAAGCTCTGTCTAAGCCATAGGTCATGGGTCCAACAGGATAATGATCCAAAACATATAGCTAAAAGCACTCAAGAATGGATAAGAAGTAAACATTCACCATCTATTAGCCCTGATCTAATTCCTATCGAACATCTCCGGATAGAGCTGAAACATGCAGTTTAAAGAAGGCCCTCATCAAGCCTAATACAGCTGGAGCAGTTTGCTCAGGAAGAGTGCGCCAAACACATACAGAAATCTCATTGAGAGCTACAGAAATCACTTAAGGGTCCATTGTTTTAGTCAGTGCCATTTTCATTTGTTTATTTAAAATATTCTGATGAATCAAAATTCTAATGGAAAGTCTGATTTCCGTTAAATATGGATATGGAATAAACACTGCTAGATAACTATTACTTTTGTCACTTTCATATATATATGCCCCTGAAGAAAACCTGTATGCGTTGAAACAGCTGTCGGGCCACAGTTGTTGGATGTATCACTAATGGATTTGTATTGAAGAATAAATCCTCTTCTGCTTTCAACTGAATCGTGAGTGCTGGTTTTTGCATTTTATATATATATATATATATATATATATGTATGTATACACACACACACACACACACACACACACACACACACAATGTCTACATGAAGGGCTTTTTCTCTTTGAAAGTACATATTAAGAGCTGATCTATATTGGGGTATTAATGACATGTAAGTTGGGGAATCCAGACATACAGTTATGTAACATCAACAAACTGTAAAGCTAACACTGGCTTTAAAGAAATAATTTCATAATCTAGTTCCCTAAGAACATGTAAATTGTCTAAGTGGATTTCCATTTACAGTGCGAACAAAAATAGTATTTAGGATACTGCGGCTACAATTAATAACACTGTTGCAAAATTGAAGTGAATCTTATAATGTAGAGCAGAGAACCCATTAATAAGCAATTTGTGAGACAGGCAGATTTTATATAGACATTAATAATTAATATCATAGCATGGTATTAATTCTACTGACTATATGGGTTAGCACTGGTAAAAATAATACAGATTAAGTTGAGTGAAGTACATTGCTATGCAGTTATTATTGAATTCCATAATAATTTATGGACCATCATATTAATAGGACACTTAAATTTACATATACTTGAATAAATAGGCAATAACTTTATATACAGTAAGATGTTTATTTTACATTTTTGTCTGCACGTATCGACTACGAGATACAGAACTACTTATCTTATTTCCCTATTCTCACACATCGTCAATGACATTAGATTTAGTTTTATTTCTTTATACTGTATGTTAAAATCTTTTGTTGTTTTTTCTTTGTGTTTATTTATTATTAAATATATATATATATATATATATATATATATATATATATATTCAACGGATCCTGGCAAGCAGCGGCACTCAAGGACTGACTCAAGCGTAATAAACGGTGAACAGAGTTTTAATCCATTTCACAAAACAGAATACATCCAACGTTTCGGGGCGCGAACACCCCTTCTTCAAGGACAACAAGTGAGAAGTGAAGTAGTGAGAAGAATAATTACCTTTATGTGAGATGAAACCCGCCTGCGGGCCGTGCGGCAATCAATCAGGGGAAGACGCTACCACGCTTCCCTGTGTGCATTAGAGTGACGTCATCAACCAGTGCCGGTCACATGGTCCGGCGTCGTGACATGGAACGTCCGTGTAACCTGGCAACCACTTACAGCGACGCTGACCTCCCGGGCAGCTGTTTCCGTAACCAAGGCAACCCAGAGTGTTGCGGGTAATCCAGTCACGGCGGTACCAATGTCGGCACTGTGAACATAAAAACAGTGAAGTGACTTGGAAATTTAAAAAGATTAAGGTGCAAAGCAGCATAAGTTTATGTTAAATGTATAAACGAACTGTTAAATGATTCAGATGTACAATTGTAACCTGGAGACCTGGAAACAGCACCGCACTATGCACAAACATTATACATATATTTGTAATTATACAGTAACCTGGTGTCCCACAGGTGGTGTCTGTAACTGACAGACTACCCGCTGAGGTGCCAACTTGCTCTGTAACTCATTTTATATAAAACATAATAATAATAAATGTATATAATATAAATAATGTGTATAACTACAAAGGGCAACATGAAGGAATTTTTATTACATGCAGGCATGGATGC
Source organism: Pseudophryne corroboree (assembly GCF_028390025.1). NCBI lineage: Eukaryota > Metazoa > Chordata > Amphibia > Anura > Myobatrachidae > Pseudophryne > Pseudophryne corroboree. Next base: position 284,846,721 of record NC_086448.1, read on the forward strand.
ACTGGATCGGGACTTATTTCTTACTTTGTTAGAAATGACCCTCACAAGGAACTATTTTTTGTTTGACGGTAAATTTTACCGCCAAACCAGTGGGTGTGCGATGGGCAGCAATGTGTCGCCGTCCTTTGCCAATACCTTTATGTTGCAGGAGGAACAATCTATATTTTTTAATGATTTAAATATTTCCCAGCACATTTTTTACTACTCAAGGTATATAGATGACATATTTATTTTATGGACTGGCGGCCAATCTAGGTTTGACGCATTAATTGCCCACATCAATGAAAGGGATTCCCCCATTAAAGTCACAGCAGCCAGTGACTACGTCACATTGAATTATCTAGACGTGAGGGTCTCCATCGACAACAACAGCTTACTAACAGAAGTATTTTATAAGCCCACTGACAGGAACACATTACTTAGATATAACAGCCACCACCCTGGTGCTTTAAAGAAAGGGTTACCTAAATCCCAACTTATCAGGGCGGCAAGGATCACCAATGATCCCTCCAAATTGGATGGTGCGTTAACTAAAGTATCTACACGGTTCATTGAAAGAGGGTATGAGCGCAAGATGCTTCAGGCATACCAACAGGAAGTTAAAAACCTACGCAGAGAGGACCTATTGGTCCAAAAAACCAAGGAAGACTCACAGCTGATGCCATTTGTCACTAGGTACAATAGTGCCAGCCCTGTAGTGCCTAGGGCCCTACGAGGACTGTGGCCCATCATAGCCACTGATAAAGCTTTACCCTCGTTACACAAAAAAAGACCCATGGTGTGCCACACCAGGGGCAGGAGCATCAAAGATCAAATTGTGCACACAGACATCACAGGATTTGGTATCCCCACGTCCACCACGTTTTTATCCAGACCCTCAGGATGTTACAAATGTTTGGGGTGCGAAACATGTAGGTTTATGACTGCTGGGCCCACGTTCACTTCTAGTGTAACCGGTAGATCATACAGTATCAGACATGTACTTACCTGCACGAGCACTTTTGTGATATATCTGATCACGTGCCCCTGTAATTTACAATATGTGGGCAAGACTATTCGCAGTGCCCGCGAACGTCTTGCTCTACATAGATCAGCTGTCAAATCTGCACTAGCGGGCAAAACGTCTGAGCAACCAGTAGCCCGCCACTACGCTGAACATGGTCACACAATGGGGGATCTGAGGTTCCAGATCATTGACCACTGCACAAAGAGCCTAAGGGGTGGTGACAGAGCGGGGGACTTGTTAAGAATGGAGGCCAGATGGATGTATCACTTGGCTACCATCAAGCCAAAAGGACTAAATGATAAAATACAATGGAGTGTTTTTTGAAAATGCTGCTTCATGTTGCCCTTTGTAGTTATACACATTATTTATATTATATACATTTATTATTATTATGTTTTATATAAAATGAGTTACAGAGCAAGTTGGCACCTCAGCGGGTAGTCTGTCAGTTACAGACACCACCTGTGGGACACCAGGTTACTGTATAATTACAAATATATGTATAATGTTTGTGCATAGTGCGGTGCTGTTTCCAGGTCTCCAGGTTACAATTGTACATCTGAATCATTTAACAGTTCGTTTATACATTTAACATAAACTTATGCTGCTTTGCACCTTAATCTTTTTAAATTTCCAAGTCACTTCACTGTTTTTATGTTCACAGTGCCGACATTGGTACCGCCGTGACTGGATTACCCGCAACACTCTGGGTTGCCTTGGTTACGGAAACAGCTGCCCGGGAGGTCAGCGTCGCTGTAAGTGGTTGCCAGGTTACACGGACGTTCCATGTCACGACGCCGGACCATGTGACCGGCACTGGTTGATGACGTCACTCTAATGCACACAGGGAAGCGTGGTAGCGTCTTCCCCTGATTGATTGCCGCACGGCCCGCAGGCGGGTTTCATCTCACATAAAGGTAATTATTCTTCTCACTACTTCACTTCTCACTTGTTGTCCTTGAAGAAGGGGTGTTCGCGCCCCGAAACGTTGGATGTATTTTGTTTTGTGAAATGGATTAAAACTCTGTTCACCGTTTATTACGCTTGAGTCAGTCCTTGAGTGCCGCTGCTTGCCAGGATCCGTTGAATATACTATTATTACCAGAAGGCACCAGGGCATTAAATCCAAGGAAGGGTGAGTGCCGATCCGACTCTATATATATATATATATATATATATATATATATATATATATATATATTTCTTACCATTCTTCAATGTTAAATACCCTAGCAAGGTTTTTTCTGGTCCTATAGAACATTATTCTCTATTATCTGTACATTATGGTGAATTATTTTCCTTTGTTATGCATTTCATTTTAAAAACAATCAGGTTCCATGTTTATTTGTTTATCTAATGCACAAATAATGCTTTAACATAAATGTCATTATCTGTTACTTTCATTTAAACATATTTTTTTTAGTTTTTAGTAATGTTTAGTATTTTTCTTTTATTTAGTTATACTCATTTAGTTTAAATGTATCTTTAGATTGCAAGTATACAAGAGCAGGGCCTTTTCCCAGCATGTGCCTATCCTTCTGTTACTTATACTACGTTATACTCCATACTTCCTTTGATGGCACCTAACCCCTGGTTTTCCGTATGTGACACACCCGGCCCGAGTGTTAGTGCGATTACCTTATCGGTGTGGGGAATACCCCAGTTCTTGTTATCCGGCAGTTCAGAGACACCTGCTGGGGACTCAAGGAGCAAGTAACAATAGGGCTATGCAATCAGGGTATTTTATTATTCCACAATTGTTACAACTTGCATGTGTACTATGTCAATGGGGCGAGAACCACTAAATTTCTCTATGCTGTCAGACATCTGGTTAATAAACAGGTTACTTCATTAATGATTCTGCACTTGTAACAAACACAACACATTCAGTACAGTGGTCTCATCAACAGTAAGTGAATTACTTTATCTACAGCTTATACAGTGGCGGATCTAGACTTAACTTTTAGGGGGGGGCGGTTTAAGAAGTATGACTCCTCCCCCTAATCATAGCTCCTCCCACTTAGAGATGCCCTTCCTGTTTGCTTCTAAAATTTCCTATTGTTGCCATTACTAATAAAATGTTGCCAGTTAGTGGAGAGAACTCTGCGCACTGGTGATACAGACTGGAGAATCACCATTCCTGCATAGCACACAGAATGAGCCGAAATTCACATTATACCACACGGTATGAGCCGAAATTCACATTATAGCATACTGTATGAGCCGAAATTCACATTATAGCATACTGTATGAGCCGAAATTCACATTATAGCACACAGAATGAGCTGATAATCACATTAAACCACACGGTATGAGCTAAAATTCACATTATACCACACAGAATGAGCTGAAATTCACATTATAGCATTCTGTATGAGCCGAAATTCACATTATAGCATACTGTATGAGCCGAAATTCACATTATTGCACACAGAATGAGCTGAAAATCACATTATACCACACGGTATGAGCTAAAATTCACATTATACCACACAGAATGAGCTGAAATTCACATTATAGCACACAGAACGAGCCGAAATTCACATTATAGCACACAGAATGAGCCGAAATTCACATTATAGCACACAAAATGAGCCGAAATTCACATTATAGCACACAAAATGAACCAACATTCACATTATAGCACACAAAATGAGCCAAAATTCACATTATAGCACACAAAATTAGCCAAAATTCACATTATAGCACACAAAACGAGCCGAAATTCACATTATAGCACACAAAGTGAGCCAAAATTCACATTATAGCACACAAATGGAGCCGAAATTTACATTATAGCACATAGAATGAGCTGAAGTTCACATAAGATCCACAAATGCCCCCAGTGGTGCCAGATATACAAATGCCCCCAGTGGTGCCAGATACACATGACCTCAGTGGTGCCAGATACTTATGCCCCCAGTGGTGCCAGATACATATGCCCCCAGCGGTGCCAGATACATATGCCCCCAGCGGTGCCAGATACATATGCCTCCAGCGGTGCCAGATACACAAATGCCACCAGCGGTGCCAGATACACAAATGCCCCCAGTGGTGCCAGATACACAAATGCCCCCAGTGGTGCCAGAATACAAATGCTCCCAGTGGTGCCAGAATACAAATGACCCCAGCGGTGCCAGATACACAAATGCCCCCAGTGGTACCAGATACACAAATGCCCCCAGTGGTGCTAGATACAAATGCTCCCAGTGGTGCCAGAATACAAATGCTCCCAGTGGTGCCAGAATACAAATGCCCCCAGTGGTGCAAGATACGAATGCCCCCAGTGGTGCCAGAATACAAATGCTCCTAGTGGTGCCAGAATACAAATGGCCCCAGTGGTGCAAGATACAAATGCCCCCAGTGGTGCCAGAATACAAATGCTTCCAGTGGTGCCAGAATACAAATGCTCCCAGTGGTGCCAGAATACAAATGCTCCCAGTGGTGCCAGAATACAAATGCCCCCAGTGGTGCCAGAATACAAATGCCCCCAGTGGTGCAAGATACAAATGCCCCCAGTAGTGCCAGATACATATTCCACCAGTGGTGCTTACCCTCCTGCTGCCAGTGCCACTGCCGCAGACTCCCGTCTCTGATGCTGAGGGGGAGCGAGCGCACCGCGTGTCTCTTCTGCGCCTCCCTTCACTGAGTCCATGTCTCCGGCGCCCATTTGAAATATAGCGCCGGCTTGTGAGCCAATCAAAGCTCATGGGCCGGCAGCCAATCAAGAGACGGTCCGTGAGCTCTGATTAGCTGACAGCCACAGACATTTAAAATGACTGCCGGAGACGGGGACACAGTGGGCAGGAGAGGCGCGCGCAGCGCTCTCCTCCCTTAAGCGTCAAGGAGACGGGAATCGGCGGCAGCAGCAGGCGTGTGTGTGGGGAGGATGCCTGTGCGCACCAGCCCCCCCCCCCCCGTGCGCACGCCTACACTGTCACTTTTTGTCTCCCCTTACCCCGCCGTGCTGCACCGCTCTCCAGTCCGGCACCATGGCGGGACCCGGACATCCATCCCGGTGCCGGTATGTGTAGGGGGGGCGTTTGCCCTAATCGCCCCGCACTAAATCCGCCACTGGGCTTATATAAAATATCACAACAGTGCTATTAATACTAGTATGTCCCACTCACTATTTTAGGCTAGCAATGGTATACCTTTTATTACTAACACTTGCAAGTGTGTGGTAAACAAAACCCGACCTGTGCACAGGGATTTAAGTCTCTATTTCTGTAAATAGGGTTTACACCCACAGTCACTGTCCCATTCACCGTTGCTGGGTAGCAGAATCTGCCTTTGGGCAGGTAACCCAGTGTTAATGTGAGATATGGAAGGAGAGAAGGGGAGACATGTGTCTTTGTAATAGCCCTGGCTCAGTTCTGTGGTGACAGTGCTGAAGCCCAGTATCCCTGGCTCAGTGCTGTGGTGACAGTGCTGATGCTCAGTGTCCCTGGCTCAGTGCTGTGGTGACAGTGCTGATGTCCAGTGTCCCTGGCTCAGTTCTGTGGTAGTTGTGAGGGTGCCCAGTACCTTCCCCAGTTGCCAGCTCCAGCTGGATGTCATGATCCCTGACTCACACAGTATTCCTTGGTCAATGTAGTCTCGCCTAGAATCGCCTGCACAGCAGCTGCCTGTGCATGGTAGGCCTCTGTGGAAGTGATCGCTGCCTGCCTGTCTTCAAACCTGGGTCACGCTAGTGTGGGCGCTATGCATTGCCGCACTCAGCTCTGACCCATTGTCCTGCTCTGGGAACACCGCCGCTGCATCACTCCTGGTCCGCACCACGTGTGTCCACACACTGGCCCTCCTGCGCGCTCTCCATACTGCAGCTCCTGTTCCCTCCTCTGCACACATGTAATGCTCTAGCTGCTCAGCTCATTCCTCACACAGGTCAGGGGTTTATCATAACAGCAGGCTTTCCCTTCCTGCTTCAGAGCTGAGTCTGCCTTCCCTGGGTCCTAGTGCCCCTCTTGTTCCATTAACCCTGTGTTGTCAGGATCTTGAATAGTTTGAGAGAATCCCTGATGTCTCTAGGGCAATCTTGCAGGGATCCCTGCTGGGACAGGGATACCACACGTACATGTCATATTTTGTCTTGAACTGTAAGTGCAGTTTTCCTGTTTTGCTTATTTGTGTTCTGTAATGGGCTCTGCGGATCCATTGTGCGCCATATAAATAAAGGATAATAATGATAATGTTACAACCTTATTTGTATTGGACAATGAGACAAGCCTAGAGGCAGTGATAGGCATCTGTCTCCTCCTGATGACATCTGGGGCACAAATGACAGTCTATGGTGGCCAGCAGAGTAAGGCATTCAGGCCACAGGAGAGTTTTCAAAGCCAGCAATTCTCAGCGGTTATGTCTGCGGGATTTAATATATCAATAATAATAAAATCAATGTTTTTGCATTTAATAATATTGCTGTTTTAAATCCCATATTATCAAAACTGCCAAACATCATCAGCTTTGAAAAACACTTAGTAAATAAGTCCCACTGTGTTTGTTGGTATTCTACTTGGTTGTCTCTTGGTCTTTATATGTATATAGTTACAGTAAAATAAATCTTTGTTAGAGGAAGGATTTCCCCAAAAGTGCTCAGCAGTTCAGGAGCCCGATGAAGGCTAATAAATGTAGCCAATGTGCAGTCGAAAGGATATAGCTTATAGGGCAAGAAAGGGTAGTGACGGGCAAAATAATCTAAAGAAGAGGTAAATGTCGTAGGATCAATGGCATGAAGGTTATATCCAGCGGCAGCTCCTACCTCATGGGAGGAGGGGGGCTGCCACTGGTCATGCTGCTGCCCCTCCTCCCTTGATCCCCGCTGCCGGGTCCCTTGTGCCCGCCTCTGGCTAGGTCCCGGCATCTGTTCAATTTAGTTCACAGATGACGGGACCAGCGCATACACTGTAGTGTTTATGGTGTTGTGCATGCGCAAACTCCTGGCTTCTATAGACTGCACTGGTTGCAGCCCATAGAAGCCAGCTATGGCTGCCCAAGAGGCAGAGAGTGGCTTCCTACAGGAAGCCAGCTCTCTTCCAATCGCAGCCCTGTCTGGCAATCTCAGAGGGTGGAAACACCTCACAAGGGACTACCTGTAGTGTCTCTGACTTGCAGGTACAGTAGGACTTTTCAGTCTCAGTGAAGCCAGTGCAGCCTCACAGACCTCTGTGTTGAAGTGGTGGATTTTACTTGGTGGAGCTGCCCATAGTCCAAATCTGTCCAAATCATAGTCCAAATCCATAGTCAAAATCTGCCACCTTCTATGTATAGACCTGTATCTGTACATTTTTATATAAAAAATATACTGTAGATTTGTCAGCAAACATACATGCATGGGTTAGGTAACATACCACAAAAATATACAAGTCTTTAAGTTATGTGTTATAATATTTGTTCATAGTGCAGAATCTGACCCCAGCCACTAAAAACCCCCAAAGGGAAACAAATGCTATTTACACTAATACGTAAACCCACAAAAATGTGTGCAATGTGAAAATATTAAGAGGATTTGTATCTATAACTGTGGTTGCACCCTGTGAAGGTGTTCTATACTGTAGGTTTATGGTAAGGTACTTGAAGAGTGATTTGAATGACCAGGCACCATGTGAGGGTGATTGGAACATTCCATTAGACAGTACTGTCCTGTCACCTAAAAACCTAAACAATTCTCAGCTTGGGTAAATGTGTGCTTTAGAGCTATGTTGTTATAGTTGTTAAATCAAATATACCTACTGTGCTATAACTATTTTGTTTGCCCAGAGCATTGGCAAATGCAGGATTTCTAGAGGGGGGTTTCCAAATGCAGTCTCCAAATATCCCACTCTGCGGAACATTATAGATGATCTATAGTATAGGCTGTAAGAAACATATTTAAATTATATAAATAATATAAGTGGTCAGGAAAAGTTTAAACATACTATAATAAAGGCACAAACATTATGGAACTAGTACTGCACTTTCTAAGCACACATTCTCCCACGTCATGGTAAGGCTCCTGTCTCTTCTTTCTGGTAGCTACTCTTTGTTCCAGTGCACTGAATGAGGGCTCAGAACCACACACACAGCAAACTTTGTAGAAAAAGCTGCTACTGGGTATGTGCAGCAGCTCTGCATGATGCAGCGGCAGCTCTAGTAATCGTATTCTATGCCATTGCTATTGCTGTCATAGTTTGCCACTTGCCAAAGAGAGGGGGGTTTCTGGGCAACCAGAAACCCCCCCTGCGTGTGCCTATGCAGAGAGGCACAGGCCCACAGAGATAATCTTGTTTTATCTTAGCCAGTGCAGTTTATGAGTTATTTATAAGAAACTTTTATAAATATTTTTCAGGAAATTCATAATATTATTTTTCATGATGATCTTTGAATTAATTTTACCTTTGTATCTTATTTGAAGTTTCCCTGAACTTACCCTTGGTCACTTTAAACTTTTTTAATAAAGCTTATAGGGTGGCTGTAGAATATACTTACCGACAATCTTGTTGCCCCCTTCCAGGAAGGGGCAGCCAGGTTGGAGCAGAAGGGGGGGCATGATGCAGCAGCAGGGGGGTGGTGAGGATGGCGGATGACGTATAGGGGGCGGGAATGAGGGCGTGGCCGCATGATTGCATCCTCGTGGCCCCACTCCTGCTATGCAATGCCGAGATTATCGGCATTGCTAGGCAAGGGGCGGGGCCATGATGAAGCAAATCATGTCATCTGACCCCCCCAGGCCATCCACTTTGGACAGCGGCATGGGGGGTTGCCAGGGGATAGGGGGGGGGTTGCGGGCAGCTGGCGCTTCATCGGGAGACTTGCCCACTCTTCCGGGGTGCCCAGAACGCCACCCGATTTTTGGGAGCATACTG